>NC_068984.1:70189385-70190762 GCF_001194135.2 Octopus bimaculoides
AAAGAAAAGAAATTAATAATAATTTTTCATTTTTTACCATGTATAGTAGTGTATAGTATCAAATTATATACTTTTATTCTAACAAAGATAACATGACACTTTCACTTTGCCAAGAAGCCTTCACTTCTTCAATTTATGGAGATGAGAGATTTTAGTGAGTCTGTATTTTTAGTGTGTCTTTAGTTATGTTTAAGCCTCTTTTTCATTTAAAGATATATATATTTCATTAACTAACCTTACCAAATGCCAATAAATTCATTAGAGCTTTATTTCAGTTGCCTATACCTTAAATTCTTCCCATTATGTAATATTATTATTAATATTTTTTTTATTTTTTGTATTGCTACATTTGAAAGAGCAAGGATTTGGATTTGCTAATGTCACATTTCTGATAGTAAAGTGTCTTAATTCTTTCACTATCTCTGTTCTTTCATTGACTCTATTTCTAATGACTAGACAGTATATATGTTTCAATTAATTTTAAATATAATAATGATTTCGGTAAAGTTTAGCAAAGTATCTGCAACTTTCTATGAGCTTTCCTTGGACTATCTGTAACTTTATATGAGCTTTTCTTGGACTATTTTCGTTCTCTGAAACGTTCCTCTCTCTTCTTTCTGACAAAGAGCCATGCTCGAAACATTATACACCCACTCTTTTTTCCTGTCTTATATTGAGCATCACCCTAATACATTCTATGTGTATGCTTTTTTGACTTTTGTTGTCTTGTTATTTTTATTACTGATTTGCCTGGCTCCTGTGCAGGTAGCATGTAAAAAACACCATTTGAGCGTGGCCATAGCCAGTATCACCTGACTGACCCTCATGCATGTAGCACGAAAAGCAGCCACTACACTCAGTCCTCAGTCAAATTCTCCAACCCGTGCTAGCATGGAAAGCGGATGTTAAACAATGATGCTGATGATGATGATGATGATATATATATATATATATATACATGCATACATATATACATACATTCATATATATATATACAAGTGTGTTCATGCAGCACCTGCATGGATGCATTTCATGTGGCACTGGCACCTGAAAAAACAAGCCTGTATGTGCAGAAGACTGATTTTACCCAGCTTCACACTCCTTATCAAGTGCAGCAAATCATCACATCTCTCAGTACCTTGTCATTTCCTCAGTGAGGCCCAGTATCCGAAAATCCTTTCTTACCACTTCATCTCACGTCTTCCTGAGTCAACCTCTTCCACGGGTACCCTTTACAATTAGAGCTCAGCACTTCTTTACATAGCTGTTCTCATCCATACACATCACATGACCAAGCCAGTGCAGTCTTCTCTCTTGCACACATCTGATGCCTGATATATATATATATATATATATATATATATATATATATATATA
>NC_068984.1:70190852-70197207 GCF_001194135.2 Octopus bimaculoides
TATCAGTCATCAGTCATCAGGGAAAGAGAGAGAGAGAAACTCACACACACACAAACACACACACACACACACACACAAACACACACACACACACACACATGCACAACCGGTTCCTTTCATATTCCATCAATCAAATTCATTCACAAGGCTTTGGTAGGCCCAAGAGGCTGTAGTAGAAGACATTTGCCTAAGGTGCTATACAGTGTGACTGAAACTGGAACCATGTGTTTAGGAAACGAACTTCTTACAACAAAGCCACACTATTTCATGCCCAACAGAAACCTCACTACATCTTACTTGATATAACATGATGTTCATTGAGAATTTAATTAAAATATAATAGAGCCTTTTAGTTTGTAGCAGGGTTCTCAGGTAAGTTAATGTTAATTCTTATCCTGGCAGTTATATTATAATTACAGTTCAGTCTCATAGCATGAATCAGATCTTTTTAATATTCTTTTTTCTTATATTGTAAAATTGGAAAGCAAAATTTTACTTGACAAAGATTTAAATTTTGATATTGGAAGGAGAATTTAAGATAAGCACCTTAAAGCTTTTACTCTTCTGCTGTGTCATATCTGACAATTTTATCATCCTTTTCTTCATTTAATATTGAATGCCTTTCAATCCAACAGTGTTCTTGCATGAATAAATTAATAACCCAATGTAATTAACTTCTGCTTGTGAACAAAATGTTTGCATGTTCTTGCCACTGTTAATTCCTAGCATGTCTCTGTGATAATGAATCATTTTTGCCAGCTACATTGTGACTTAACTAACCATATAACCTTTACCTAATCACCAATATGATTTTCCTCTCTAATCTTCAAGTTGAATGGCTGCCAGTTCTGAACTTTGCATTGTTGCAAAATTGTTATTGATTTCAAAGAGAGAGATATTTATGATTTTTCTTGTAAATTCACTGAAAGTTACTGCTTCTTCAGTTGTTTCATATCTTGCAGAAATAATAATAAATTGTATTTAATTAATAAACTCTGAAGTAGATAATGCTATGGCGATAAAGAAAACAAATTAATTTTAATCACTGAGTCAATTAACATTTTAGCCAGTTGGGGCACTGATATTTGACCCAATGCTTATTAAAGGTTTATTATTTGGAAATAGTATGCTTGTTTTGAAATACGGCTTTGGAAGTTGGGAAATTCATTAAAGGGAAATTTAATTCAGAATTTTTATCACATTTAATACCATGCAGCTCAGTGAAATCACTTGATTCTCTGTTGCACACAAGAAATTTAATACAGAGTGAAATTGGGTGTGTTCTGGTTTTAGAAGATATACATAATGCCTTTGTGTGAGATAACAACAAAATTTGGAGACAGGAGAAGTAAAACAGCCTGCTCTTAAACACAACCTCAGTAAAGCCATCCAACCTATTCTGACATAGAAGGAAACATAAAATGCTGACATTAACAAGGATAACATTGGGTAATGTCAAAAACATGGTTCAAAAGCTATGTATTGTAACTCAAATATGTATGAGGCAAAATATATCCTCATTCAAGAGATAAAATAACCAAAGATGAATAAATACACAGTAAGGTATGTTACAAATCTGGGCATGCTGTTGTATAACTTAGATGGAAACATCATATACCTTACAAGGATACCTACACATATCTATTCAAGGATATGTAGCCTTATAGTCATTGAAGGATATTTAATCTTATATCCATATGGGTATAGCTGAACATAGATGCATACTAGGATGTTGAATATTCTGTTCGTAAAAGAATACCCAGTATTATTTCAACATAAGAATAACGAATCTCATACATACAAGGATATATAACCTTACATCCATTCAAAGATATCCAAACTTGTATCTTTACATTGAAAATGTTTTATCTATAAAGGATGTGTAAGGTTATATTCAGATGTATAAGGTTATCCAAGCTTATATCTATACATGAATATCCTATCACATTGTGGCACTCCATCGGTTATGATGACAAGGGTTCCAATTGATCCGATCAATGGAGCAGCCTGCTTATGAAATTAACGGGCAAGTGTACCCTTAGCTTAGTTTTTGGGGAGATTTAGTGTGACACAGAGTGTGTCAGAGTGTGACACAGAGTTTGACAAATGCAGATACAACAGAAACAGGAAGAAAGAGTGAGAGAAAGTTGTGCTGAAAGAGTACAGTTGAGTTCGCCATCACCCCCTGTCAGAGGCTCATGGAGCTTTAGGTGTTTTTGTTCAATAAACACTCACAATGCTCAGTCTCAGAATTGAAACTGCAATCCTACGACCATAAGTTCGCTGCCCTGACCACTGGGCCATTGCGTCTCCACACCCTATCACATGTCTATACAAGGACATGCAGTATTATATCCATACAAAGGTATACAATCTTACAAGGATATGCAATCTCATATCCAAGCTAATAAATATCTTATACTTTAAAGGATACCATAAAAGCTTACCCAAAAATTGTAAAACTGAATATCCTTTCAAGGGTATCAATTCTTATATTCATGCAAGAATATCCAATCTCATAACCATACAAAAATGCTAATAGTTTTAACTAAACAATGGTACTTATCTTTATATCCTTACAATATCATCAAATCTTTTTCTTCACCACAAGTCATTTAATTGCATTTCCATACAGACATATCAAACCTTATATATCTACTAGATTATTCAATTATAAATCCAAACAAGGTTACCCAACCTTATGTCCTTGCATTTATGTCTAATCTCATATCCATACAAAAGTGCTTATTGTTAAGAAATTTAATGTTTTAGAATTGTATAGTTTTGCATCAAATCCTTACTTCAATTTACAAATTATAAATCCAATAAGATATCGGCAAAATTCATAAAAGCAAAAATAAAATATCTCAAATATTGACACTGAAAAAAGCAATATCAGAGAAATTAATTTGGCAAAATTACTGAAATAATATTTTTATATCTAAATCATCCTTTGGTACATTACAAAATGAGCTTTTTACTAGATTCTTATTCAAAAATGTCGGATTGAAAACTTAAATATGCATTTAAGCTATGTTAGATGAAATCTATAAAATCTAAGTAACCAGGTAAAATTGAACAAAACTAATCTCTCTAATTTTTAATCATGTTTTCATTTTGTTTCATTTTTATATTTGCTTTTCAATGCTAACCTGGATTAGACAAATATATTATTGAAGTATTGCTAAGTAGTCAGATGTCTTTCTTGTTGCTCATACTTAACAAACTTTTTTTCCAAATAAATATCTCTTATTCAACATGTGTTTGATGTCACAAAGGCAGACAATGATATGTTGACAGAAGAAATAACAACATCACCATTTTCGTGAAGTAACTATTGAAGAAGCATAGAAATAAACAAATACATAAATACACACATGAATGCACCTTGACACACATGTACACCTCCCGTACATACACACACACACACACATGACAGTCTTTATTGAATTTCCTTCAGTTGAATTCACTCACAAGGTTTTGGTCAGCCTTGGGCTACAGCTGAAAACACTTGCCTAAGGTGCCAAAATGTCTTTGCTTTAGTGATAGTGAGTTAAGAAGCTGAACAAATAATCTTATAAGCATAAGTTTAACTCTTACAAATGCAAGCATATGGTACCTCTTGGGAATTTGTTCATAATACTTGACTTAGTTCTGCTGAGTAGATCTCACTCCTTTTGACTTCAAGACAAACTGAAGATTATATCTTTTTACCTGTTTCAGTCATTTGACTGTGGCCACGCTGGAGCACTGCCAAAGAGAGAAACATGCACAGTCTGTATGGAAATTTAAACAATTGTTTGACAACCGGTATTGGTGTGTTCAGTGGTTTGGGAAAAGAGACTGAAAAATAAGGACTAGGCTTGAAAAAAATAAGTCTTGAGGTTGATTAGTTTAATTAAAACCCTTTAAGGTGATGCTTTATCATGGCGACAATCAAATTACTGAAACAAGTAAAAGGTATAAAAATGCAAGAACTTTTATTTATCTTGTTTTATTAATCATAAATCTGCATAACAAATTTTTTAATATTGTTGTATTTTGGGATGGTCATTTTTATTTTTGTTTCCAAATAAATACATGCACTGTATATTTGTTCTTCACTTGTTTATTGCTATTCTTACTGTCCGTTGTCTGGAAATCTTTTTGACACACATATGTGACCTCTTCAGTGACACTTTCTGGAAAGTGTCATTTAAGAGGTAACAGATGTGTGATGAAAGATTTGCAGACATGAGTTAAAATAAGAACAGTAATAACTGAGTGAAGAACAAATATATAGTGCATGTGTTTATTTGGCAACAAAAAAAAATGAAAAAAAAATTGAGCATCTGGAAATACAACAATATCTGTTTCAATACACGATTTCACATCAGGAATCTTGCAACATAAATTTGTTAGCATAAATTTATTAATGTTTTACATAATGCACAAAGATTAAGATGGATTTTCTAATGCTCTAAATTATATTAATAAAAATCCATTGCACACTACCTAGATACCTCCTGCATTACGACAGAGTACCGTAGAAATATCACTCATGAATCTATGTTGTAGGGTATCATAGCCATCTTACAAGATTACAAAACTGCCATAGCAGCATAACAAAGTTTAAGTAACATCTCCTGGGCTCAAAATTACAGCAATTGTTTTACTGTTTTGCTGATATATATAAAACTTATGTTCAATAGATAAATAGATATGAGAGAATTTTTCACATGTTTTGGACATTCAGCTTTTCTGCAGGCAAACTCTTTTATATCTTCCTTCAACTTCTCCACTTCCTCCCTCCAAAAAGAAAGAACTGTTACATTGATTGGTAAAGATTCAATCAATGGCGTGATACAACCTAAAGGCATATATCCTCTTTTTGTCTCTTTTACTATTAATACAATGGAACCAAAAGTCTAATGTCTGTGCATTGCTTGACCTGCAAGAAATAACAACTGAATCTCTCTTATACAATGCGCTTTTACCTTAGACAAGGGAAAGCATACATTAGATAATGTAATCTTAGCTACACTGGGGGGGGGGGAAATCATGGGATAGTCACATTTGGAATGCCTTTTGCTCATAGGTTTCCTCAGTTAGTCTTCACCAGGGGCTATACAACAGCCATAGCTGGAAGAAACTGACACTCCATTGGTTACAATGATGAGGGCTCCAGTTGATCCAACCAATGGAACAGCTCATGAAATTAATGTGCAAGTGGCTGAGTACTTTACAAACACTTGTATCTTTGGCGTAGTTCTCAGGGAGGCTCAGCATGACACAAAATGTGACAAGGCTGGCTCTTTGAAATTACAGGTACTATTCATTTTTGCCAGCCGAGTGGACTGGAGCAATGTGAAATAAAGTGTCTTGCTTAAGGACAATACACATCACTGGGAATTGAACTCACAAACCTAAGATTGTGAGCCAAATACCCTAACCACTAAGCCGCATCTCAACTATAGCTATTACTCATCCAAATTAGTACATTTACATAGAACATATGTCCAAGACCGTCCACAACACCTATCTTTCCTCTTCTCATCTTTTATGTTGCATATCACTCAAGAAATTCTGTCCACACAAAATATCTCTCTTCAGAAATACACTTTCGAATCCATATCTGCTAACGTTTTACTTTCATAAACCAACTAGAAGCTCAAGCAGAGTATCTAATTCATTGACCTTACCGTCCTGTGAAATCCTGCAAAGATTTCCAGAACTATCACTTCACCTTCAGACTAAATAATAAAAGGTAGGGTTAGAAATAGAACTGGCTATAGAAATGTTTCTTCCAAAACATCTGATGAAAAATTTCAGAATTTACTGGTATAATTCTGCTTATTCTGGTGTGGCGAAAATTATAAGCAAAACAGCAAAAATGTGAGAGAAAAAAGAGAAAAAGATAACCATACAAATACCAAACATCTAATGGCAGGGATAAACTAATCTGGTTAAGATAAAAATGACTTTGACAAGCATGGTTTAGACTAGTGGTATGATACCTTTCTTTTGTCCTTCAAATATTTATGACAACATTTTGTTGTTGTTTAGAAATTATCATATTTATGAAATAACTTGTCTTGTGTATGAAAAACAAAATTAAGTTTAAACCATTGATAGAAAATATCAAACATAATGAGATATAATGCTATGTTATCTTTAAACCTGCAGTTATGAATCTATAATGCTTTGAAGTGTTTATTTCAAAAGTCATGAAGTTTAGTTAAAATGCTAGAAAATAGTGAGCATATCAGAAGACACACTAAAAACTAGAGCAAAGATATGTTTTGAGATGATTTCAGATTTAGAAATATGCATGCATGCATACATACATACACACATACATACATATACACATACA
>NC_068984.1:70197484-70199241 GCF_001194135.2 Octopus bimaculoides
ATATATATATATACATATATATACACATATATACATACATATATGCACATATACACACACATGCCTATAAATATATATATATCTGTGTGTTCATGTGTGCATGCATGCGTGTATGTGTGTGAGTGTGTGTGTGTGTGTGTGTGTGTGTGTGAAGATATAATTTATGTATCAGAAATAGTTTAGAAGACATTTTAAAATCATTTTATGCATTTATGCGCTATTTTTTTAGAATCACGTAAACAGATAACCATTCATACAAACAGAAAAGAGAGGGTTAGAAAAAAAGAGAGAAAGTTCAAACATGGAAGAATATGTGGTTAAGAAGTTCGCTTCCTAACCAAGTCATTCTGGGTTTGATCTGACCACACAGCACTTGGGAGGTATTTTTTACCATGCTTTTGTTTTTTGGTGTAGTTTCAGCTCAGAGCTGTGGTCATGCTGATGCACCGCCGTTTTGAGACACTTTTATTACTGAGATTCTCCTTCAATATTTGGCACTTGCTGAACAAATGGAGTTTGATGTAGCTACACTCATTTGCACTTCTTGCCGTGAGGTACGGTCATCTGGGATTCTTGACAGGAAGAGGTCCAGTGTTGATTTAAAAATGCCTACATCTACTTTGTGCAGGTTTCTCAGGTTCTTTGGGAGATATTAAAAAGATGTGAGCCAGTGAAACCCAGGCTGTTGCAGTAACTAGTCCTGAAGTGCGATGGCATTGCTGGGATCTTTGCCACTATGCAGTGTCATCCCGTTCTGGCATTGGTGTAGCTTGCAATGCTTGTGTAACATTCACAGATGTTTTCTTTCCCCCCCTCCAAAAAAAAGGAAAAAGTTGTACTTTCAGGTGATATTCTACATATCTTTTATCTTTTTTTTTTACTTGTTTCTGTCATTAGATTGCAGCCATGCTGGAGCACTACCTTAAAGAAGTTTTATTCGAATGAATTAACTCCAGTACCTTTTCTTTTTAAAGCCTGGTACTTATTCTATTAATCTCTTGTTGCTGAACTGGCAAGTTATGGGAGCATAAATACACTAACACCAGTTGTCAAGCAACGGTGGGGGTGATCACAGATATAAAAGCACACACAGACAGTCACACAGATATGCATATATATATATTTATATAGGGTAATGTTATGTTGTCAAATTAATGTGGCAGTCCCATGAAAGGGAAGAATGCTACTGTTATTTAGCCCAAGGAAATACCGTTTCCCGTTGTCCATGATATATGACAGCTAGGAAGCCATGCTACACCAGAGTGATGATGAGCAATGACTCTGAAACTAGTCTCTCGATGTTGGCTTTGCTGGCTGGAAGTGCTTATCTCCCCCTTTGAAAACATAAGGACACAGAAAATGTGTCCTGGCCAACTGGAAACAGAGTTTCCTAGGGCTAAATAGCAGCAACATAACATCACCTTATCATGCTGCTACTGTATAAATCTCACTGAGAGAATTAGAAATGCAATATTTATATATATATATATATATATATGTGTGTGTGTGTGTGTGTGTGTGTGTGTGTGTGGAGGCGCAATGGCCCAGTGGTTAAGGCAGCGGACTCGCGGTCATAGGATCGCTGTTTCAATTCCCAGACCGGGCGTTGTGAGTGTTTATTGAGCGAAAACACCTAAAGCTCCATGAGGCTCCGGCAGGGGATGGTGGCGAACCCTGCTGTACTCTTTCACCACAACTTTCTCTCACTCTTACTTCCTGTTTCTGTTGTGCCTGTAATTCAAAGGGTCAGCCTTGTC
>NC_068984.1:70199998-70200944 GCF_001194135.2 Octopus bimaculoides
TATATATATATATATATATACATATATAAATGTGCAGGCATGGTTGTGTAGCAAGACGCTTGCTTCCCAACCACATGGTTCCAGGTTGTCCTACTGTGTGGCACATTGGGCAAGTGGCTTCTACTATAACCTCAAGCCGACCAGAGTCTTGTGAATGGATTTGGTTAACAGAAACTGAAAGAAACTGAAAGGCAGTGAGCTGGCAGAAACGTTAGCATGCTGGGCGAAATGCTTAGTGGTATTTCGTCTGCTGCTACGTTCTGAGTTCAAATTCCACCGAGGTCGACTTTGCCTTTCATCCTTTCGGGGTTGATAAATTAGGTACTAGTTACGCACTGGAGTCGATTAATCCCTTGTTTGTAGCCTCTTGTGGGCAGTAAAGAAATAAGAAACTGAAAGAAGCTTGTCATATATTTATATATATATATATATATATATTATTCATCTTTGTTTAATGTCAGCCTTCTATGCTGGCATGACTTGGACGGTTTGACAGGAGCTGGCCAGGCAAAGAGGATGATGATGATGATCACACACACACACACATCATCGTTGTTGTTTAATGTCTGCCTTCCATGCTGGCATGAGTTGGATGGTTCGACAGCAGTCAGCCAGGCAGAAGACTGTATCTGACTTCTGAATCTGTTTTGATATGGCTTTTACAGCTGGATGTTCTTTCAAACTCCAACCACCCCATAGAGTGGATTGAGTGCTTTTTACATGACACCAGTACAGGCAAGATCAGTTTTGCCATAGTTTTTACAACTGGATGGCCTTCCAAATTCCTACCACTTTACAGTGTGGACTGGATGCTTTTTACGTGGCCATGCTGGGGCAGTATCTTTAAGAATTTCTAGTTGAATGAATTGACCTCCAGTACTTGGCTCTTTTGAAAAGCTTTGTGCTTATTCTATCGATCTTTTGTTGCTGAACTCTGTATATATAT
>NC_068984.1:70201225-70204986 GCF_001194135.2 Octopus bimaculoides
TCTTGTATCTTGTATGATTCAAAATATATATATATATATATATATATATCTTATCTTATCTTGTATCTTGTATGATTCAAAATATATATATATATATATTCATATGTCGCTTGAAATTATATACATTGTGAGCAGAAGCGAGCTACTGCCATCTCTAGCAGATGAAGTGTCCAGTATGGAAGAGAGGCAGAAATAGCTCAAAACCAGGCTGGTCTGCTTGTCCCATCACTAGAATGTGGTAGGGGTTTGCTCCCCTCCTCACAATATCTCGGTTGCAGCTGTACGTCGTTAACCATCGTTAAAATCTGTTTGAATGGACAGCCATACCAAAATGGCTATGAACATTACTTTTTAGTTCAACTAATACATTGATCTCTTAGAGAGATTTTAGAACTAACATTTTTGCTTACACACACACACACACACACACACACACACACACACACACACACACTCACACATATTTAATATACACAGCTAAAGAAGTGCTACTAATAGTTTCATGCTTTTAAGGTCCAAGAATTACACCCCACTACTTAATTCCCAATCAAAATTTTTCACAAATGCAAACACATGCATGAGTTTCTTTTGTTAAACTGGAGGACAGCATCTACTCTAGATTTAATAGCTACTTCACAAATTTTGACCTCCATTCTGTTATATCATTCTGTACCAGCTAGATTAATTATGGTTTCTATAGCAAAAGAGGATGAAGATCTTGATTTTCTTTTCTTTCTTCTCATTCTACTTTTCATATTAATCTTTGCCACATTTTATTCTTCTAATTTTTTTTCTGCTCTTATTTTCTCAAATGTTCTAGTAGTGCAGCATCCTGGTTTTAAAATACATCTACTGTATGAACTAAGCCTTAAATACTGCTTGGAGATACATAACATGCTATATTAATATACCAATTTAATGTTAAAGTATGAATCTATTTTGTAATTGCGCACATTAAATAATATTTATCTCTTACTGGATGAGGTACATTCTTGTCTATTCAACCAATATTGGATCTGTAAACTACATATTGGTGTGTATGTGTGTGTGTGTGTTTGTCTGTCTATTTCTATGTATGTATGGACATTGTTTTCAATTCTGTTATTGTTTTGTTCATTTTTTGCTTTTTTTACTTTCAGCATAAGTGTTATGGCTAGAATGCAGTGCTACCTATTCAGTTTGTATTATTTCTAGCATAAAGTAGAGTGTCCAGCCACATACTAAATACATTTACATCAACACTATACAGATTTCTTTGGAAAATGTTGAAATGCTATGAGCCTTTGAATACAAGGCTGTTGCAGCATGTGGTTCAGCCTTTTGAAGGGGTAAGTGGGTTGGTAATGATGAGCATTTCATACTTACATACATGCATACATACATGCATACATACATACATACACACATACATACATATCTATGTGTGTGTTTATATGTCCTCTCTTTTGACTAATTTTGAAATATCTATATCCACATCATCAAGTTTAACTTCATTTCGAAACATAGAGCATCTCTAACAACTCAAAGAATATTTATTGTCTTCAATTGGATTTCTTAATCTAATATTGCTATTAAAATAGATTAATTAGATTTCCATACCCCATTAATACAAAAGGTTGTGGATATTTTTCATTAATTTTCATATTACTTGGACAGTTTTCATTAATCCAGTCTTTATTGGCAGTTCAACTAATTTTATTGATGAAGCATATTCCATTATTTGGGTAGATAAATTGAGCAGTTTCTTAGCTGCCATTTGATCTTAGGTTAACCTTCATGGAGCAGGTATCTTAGCACTGACTATCTCATTTTCTTCTTTCTCAGGGATTTTATTCTCCAATCTCCTTTTTATTTATGATGGTATTATGTAATCTGAGAGAATTTTGGCAGTTATTTCTTGCATATTGAGTGAATGCCTTGAGGTTTCCCCTTCAACTCAGTTTTTAAAGAATAAGAAAGTTGTATTCAATATCAAGGAGTGGCTATGTGGTAAGTAGCTTGCTTACCAGTCACATGGTTCCGGGTTCAGTCCCACTGCATGGCACCTTGGGCAAGTGTCTTCTACTATAGCCTCAGGCCGACCAAAGCCTTGTAAGTGGATTTCATAGACGGAAACTGAAAGAAGTCCGTTGTATATATGTATATGTATATATATATATATATGTGTGTGTGTTTGTGTGTCTGTGTTTGTCTCCCAACATCACTTGACAACCGATGCTGGTGTGTTTACATCCCCGTAACTTAGCGGTTCAGCAAAAAGAGACCGATAGAATAAGTACTAGGCTTACAAAGAATAAATCCTGGGGTCAATTTACTCGACTAAAGGTGGTGCTCCAGCATGACCGCAGTCAAAGGACTGAAACAAGAAAAAGAGCAAAAGAGTAAAAGCGTAGTTATATAAAAAAGGGCAGTTCATTACTATTAAGATATATGTAAACCTTTGCATGTTAATTATTAGTTCTCATACATACTAAAATTATTCACACTACCTAATTGAATTTCAATACTAAAATATAGTCAACAATGTCATTAAAATAACAGTTTAAAGGTTAAACAAGTATGAAAAGCATTGACAGATATGTTGACAGAAAGTCTTGCAATCACAACAATTCTGCTTCAATAAATATTGAAGTTTTGCAGAAAAGAAATACATTCCTATAGAATTTGTAAGCTGCATATTTCTTCACATAGTTCTTCCTCAAGTTTTGTATGTTTATTTTCAATACTGGATTAACGTTACTGATAAGAACATGTACACAGCTTCCTTGATCATGTGTAATTCCAAGACAGCTGTAAAATTTATGTTTTGATAAAGCAATTTGGTTTATTTCTTTAACTCGGTAAATGAATCAGTATTTTTCTCAATTTGTAGTATTGAAATAATCCTGAAGCTAAAAAGAAAATTCATAAATCAAACTGAATGCATTTGTATATTTTCCTTGTGGTAGTCGTATTAGATTTTTGTGAGAGTTACTTTGAATGCAATTCCTCTCAAACAACAGTGACATTTCAATTTAAAACTAAATCACTAAAAGCTATTTCAAAAGATGACAAAATGAATTTAGACAATTAAAAATTGCAGTATTGTTGAACTTCTAC
Source organism: Octopus bimaculoides (assembly GCF_001194135.2). Lineage (NCBI taxonomy): Eukaryota > Metazoa > Mollusca > Cephalopoda > Octopoda > Octopodidae > Octopus > Octopus bimaculoides. The sequence goes on from NC_068984.1 coordinate 70,204,325, forward strand.
TTTATCAAACAGATTAGCTTTAATAAGGAGTTTGTTATAATACAGTTAAAACAATATGATATAAAAGAATGTGTTCAGCATAAAAGTGTATCTTGCTTTGTGTTACAAAACAACAAACTTCATTATTCTAATTTTTTTAATTGACCACTTACAATTGTGTACTGAAAGCAGTTTCAAACATTGGACATTACTGGTTAGCAACAGTCCAAGAATATGCTGCTAATGTCTTTATTTTCCTAAAAACAACAGTGAAGATTCTTCTGCTGAAAGCTGAAGTATAGGCGTGGTTGTTTGTTAATAAGTTTGCTTCCCAACCACATTGATCTCGCTTCAGACCCTCTGTGTGACATCTTGTTCAAGTGTCTTCTATTAGAGCTTCAGGATGACCAGGGCTTTGTGAGCGGATTTATTTGTTGGAAACTGAAAGAGGTCCAGCATCTCTCTTTCTCTCTCTCTCTCTCTCTCTCTATATATATATATATATATATAGTGTAGTATATTGCCACTTAAGTGTGGCTGACCCCTAGGGGTGGATGTTACTGTTGCTTTTAGCCCCAGGAGGACATCTCCTCCAGCTGGCTTATCGACACACGACTGTGTCCTGTTTGCCAAGGGAGTTATCCCTCTCACCACGACCAGCAGCACGAACGTATCCGGATTTC
>NC_068984.1:70205117-70218276 GCF_001194135.2 Octopus bimaculoides
CAGCCACTTTAAACTATTGTAAATTTCTACTAATTGCCAACTTATAAGTGGATGTTTCGCATTGCATTTTTTACAGATGAAACATTGGCCCTGTTGGAATCATTTTCATAGCTAATCAATATATTTTGTAGTAGGGGTTCTGATTGAGAGGGGAAGATGTGAGACAACCAACAAAAATTGCCACGCAAAAGTTTTCCACCACTTCACATAAACCAATGAAGACGCAATGAAAATTTATTACAAAATGTTCATTTCAAGAAGTTACTGTAAATTGTTAATACTTCATGTGACTTCCCTTAGCTTGAATAATTGCTTTAATGCACCTGAAATGAGATGCATACAAATCCTTCAGCATCTCCACAGGTATGAGATGCCATTCTCTGCAGCTGAGCTCCACAACTCTTCAAGATTGCATGGATTCTTTTGAAGAGCTCTTCTCCTTGGTTCTGTTCACATTTGCTCAATGATATTTAAGTCAGGCTCTGAGCTGGCCAATCTTTCAATATAGTAACACCTTCATCAACCAGACTGTCGTGTTGCATGCGATCAGTGGCATGGAAATCCATCATGCTGAAAACTCTCACCTTCATCCAAGTCTATCATCAAATTGTCCTTAAGTAACTGGATGTATTTGGCACTATTCAAGTTGCTGTCAATTTTAACCGACTTTCTTGAACCATCACTTTTTTATGAATCTCCAAAGCATTACACTCTAAACCCCAAACTTCACTGTTTTCATATAACGTGGGTCATTTCAGTTTCCTAGAGGCCTTCTGATAAATTTTCGTTTATTAGAATGCGAAACAACCCACATTACATGATGAAAGCAGTTAAGTTTGAGGGTAAGAGTCTAACGCTTTGGTGATACATAAAAAGTGATGCTTCAAGAAAGTTGGTTAAAATTGACGGTAGCTTGAATAGTGCTAAATACATCCAGTTGCTGAATGACAATTTGATACCAGACTTGGATGAAGGTGAAATTTTTCAGCATGATGGAGCTCCATGCCACAGATCATGTGAAACACAACAGAGTCTGGTTGATGAAGGTGTTACCATATTGAAAGATTGGCTAGTTCAGAGCCCTGATTTAAATACCATCAAGCAAATGTGGATAGAACTAAAGAGAAGAGTTCGTCAGAAGAATCCATGAAATCTTGAAGAGTTATGGGAGCTCAGCCATAGGGAATGGCATCTCATACCTATGAAGATGGTGAAGAATTTGTACTTATCTCTTCTCAGGTGCATTGATGCAATTATTCAAGTTAAGGGAAGCCACACAAAATATTAATGTACAGTAACTTCTTGAAATGAACATTTTGTAATAAATTTTCATTATAGACAATTTTCAGTTTTAAAAGACTGTATCATGATTGGGTGATGTGAGGTAGTGGAAAACTTTTGCGTAGCAATTTTTGTTGGTCGTCTCATATTTTCCTCCTTCGTTCAGAACCCCTTCTATGAAATATAACGATTAGGTGTGGAAATGACTCCAACAAGGCCAATGTTTCATCTGTAAAAAAACACAATGCAAACCATTCTCTTTTAAGTTGGCAATTAGTAGAAATTTATAATAGTTTAAAGTGGCCAAAGATTTTTGCACAGTACTGTGTATGTATGTGTGTGTGTACATGTATGTCTTTGTTTCTATGCTTGTTGCCTACCACCACTTGACAACTGGTATGTCTACAAATTTTATAACTTAGTGGTTCTGCATAAAAGAGTGATAGAATAAGTAACAGGCTTTAAAGAATAAGTACTGCGGTCAATTCATTCAATTGAAATTCTTCAAGGCAGTGTCCCAGCATGACCATACAAGTAAAATATTTATAAGAATTCAAAGCCATTAGGCAAAATCTCAACAATCTCAGAATATTGACTTCAAAAAGAAACTAAGAGGCTTTGATTCCATTGATATGGCTGAAGGAAAATACTAAAGGCAAATAAGGTAGGGTTTCAAAAATGGTGAGTTTGAAAACATCAATCTGAGATTATCTAAGCAATCAGTTGAGAAAATTTCCCATTAAGTGTGTTTAAAATCTAAGAGCAACTTTGAGAAATAACTTCTAGAAGGTCATTTTAGTGAAGCATTTTGACAATATAAACAATGCAGATCAGAATGTATCTGGCCTGACCTTTAAAGCCAACTAGTGAAAGCAAAAGACATGTTTTGGTTTTAGACAGCCACAGTGAAATATATGCCACTAAGCATGTCTAAGGGCGATCAATGTATATAGAATTAGAAGAAATGTATTGTCACTGATTATGAACAGGAACAATAAGATAGAGATGAGCATTGTGCATGTCAAATACAAACATAGTTAGGTTCTACATATGCATATAATTGCCATGTTAACTGAAGGAAATATACTAGAGAGTACTCAAAAGAGACCAGAATTTTGCAATATTATTTTATTCAGTTAGTTTTACATGTTTATACTGTGACCACTTTCAAAATATTTTCAATTTGAAGTAATGCATTGGTCTAGATGTGTTTTCCACTGTTCGAAGCAGTCCTGAAACTCTTGCGAAATGATGCCTCTTAACACCTCCTTCATTTCTTTCTTCATCATCTTCCACATCTGCAAAAAGTTTTCCTTTAAGAACTTTTTTCATTCGAGGGACCAAAAAAAAGTTGAAGGAAGCAAGATAGGATGAATAGGGAATGGCGGGGCGGGGGGGTAAGCAGGGTCATGCCATTTTTGGTCAAAAACTATCTCTCGCACAAGGTGGTGTGTGCAGGAGTATTGTCGTGATGAAACCATCACTGTCCATTTTGTCACACCAATCATATCAACTACTTCATCAATTGTTCAATGATGGTCCTTGGGGATTAGTTCATGAATATTTGTGATGGTTTCATTTGTTCGAGAAGTCAACAGTCACTCTGAATGAGGTTGGTCTTCAAGTGATAAGAGACCATTCCTAAAGTGTGAAAACAATGCTGAGATATATGGTCTTGTGCATGGCAACATCCTTGTAAACTGTTTGAAGCATTACAACTGTTTCAGCCTTTGTTTTCTCCATCAGAAAACAGAATTTCATGGAAGCATGTTATTCTTTCATTTCAGCAATCACAAACATTGACAAACAGGGGAGAAGCACTGCAAAACAGAGACACGCTGTGTGGCAGTAGGACATCAGTCAACAACGCAGGTCAGCAGATTGATGCCTGGGGACTGCATCAAATGGCTTCTTGCGTAGGAAGCCTGAACTATATGGGGCTTGTCCCATAGAGAATGTTCCTGGTTACTTTTGGATACCTCCTCATATATATGGATTTCACAAGTTTGTTTTAATGACAAGATCCACTGTAGCTTCTATTATCTATACTAGAAATCACACCTTCCTCTGAGAAGTTGTCTCCTCTTGTGGTATGTGTGTGTGTGCATGTGTGTGTGTGTGTGTATGAGTGTGTGTGTGTGTGTGTATGTGTGTGTGTGGTTTCAAATGATGGAAAAATCGAAAAAAATAGAGACAGGTGAAGGAACAACAAACAGCATGTATTAGTTTGACAATCAGATAAGATGGAAGAAGTCTTTGATGTTTGGAGCCAACACATTTATAGATAAAGGAACGAAGAGAGAAAATAGATGGAGAGAGGATAAAAGTAAAAATAAAACAGATGAAGAGAGGAAAAAAGAGAAGAGAAAAATAATTGTCTGGACTAATGGTTGCACATGTTGAATATATATATGTGTTAAATATATATGCACGTGTTGAATATATATATGGAAACACCTTAAAATTTCATATAAATTTATTTTAATATGGGGTAGGACCACCTTTGGCTGTAATTACAGCTTGAATTCTATGAGGTATGGACTCCTACAAAGTTTGAATTGTTTCCGAAGGAAACATTCTTCAGCTAAAACAGTCTCCAGTTCTTGTAGTGATAATGGTCAAGGATATTTACTCCTAACATGTTTTTCTAAAATGCACCGTAAATGTTCAATAATACTGAGATCTGGGGACTGTGGTGGCCAGATAAGATGTTCAACTTCACTAGAATGTTCCTCGTGCTATTCAGTAACAACTTTAGCTGTGTGAATTGGTGCATTATCATCCTGAAAGATAGCGTTTCCCACCAGAAACACTTCCACAACCATAGGATGAATTTGATCAGAATGTTTAAATAGTCTTGACTATTAATTCTGCCATGAAGGGAAGCCATTGGACCAGCAGATTTCCAAGATATAGCCCCCCCCCCGCACCGATTATCACAGATCCTCCTCCATGTTTAACAGTTTGAAGAAGGCAGTGTGGGTCAAATGCTTCTTTTAGCTGTCTCCACATGTATACTTGGTCGGTGGTTGGAAGTAAGGCAAAGGATGACTTGTTCATCTTTTTTTGCCAAGTTTTTTTGGGAAAAAGTTCACAGAAAAACAATAGTTCAAAGAGTTCAAAAAACAAAAATGCAGGAAGGAAGAAGACAAGAAACAGTTAAAAAACACAGCAAACTATTCTTCTGGCCGTCCTGGTACTCCTGGTCAACTCGGTAATCCACTTGGTAATCCAGAGCACAAAACAGTCACAAAACAATTTCACCAAAAAATGAGTAAAAAATAAGCACAATGTTCGAAATTATTGGAGTGGGGATACATCCCCAAAACACACTTCTCACCGCCAAGTGAGAATTCTAAGCACAACTACAGGCAGACAAATGCCTGGAACTCAGTGGAGATTTCTTGTTCAACAAAATAAATAAACACGAGTAACAAACCCCCACTGAATCACCCAAAAAACAAATGCCTTACCTTGTAGTTGTGCTTCACTTGTTCAATAATTCACGACGTTGGTGTACGGAATCATGACTCTTAGCAGTGTAAAAAACACTGACCAATACATGTGCGGGGAAGCATGCTTCTTATTTCTTTACTGCCCACTAGAGGCTACACACAGAGGGGACAAACAAGGACAGACAAACGAATTAATTCGATTATATCGACCCCAGTGCGTAACTGGTACTTATTTAATCAACCTCGAAAGGATGAAAGGCAAAGTCGACCTCGGCGGAATTTGAACTCAGAACGTAGCGGCAGATGAAATGCTGCTAAGCATTTCGCTCTGAGTGCTAACGTTTCTGCCAGCTCACCGCCTAAGCATGCTTCTTACCACACAGCTGCACCTACACCTATACATATACATACACACACACACATAATATATGATATATATATATGTATGTATGTATAAATGGTGGTGAGGTTAGTCTTCTTGTTTTGATATCATGAGGTACTTGTAAATGTGTATTACTGTAATACATATGGTGCCATTCATTTCCAGTCTCTCACCCATGGGGAAATATTTACCTGCTTGGAAAAGTGGGTATCAAAACATGATAATAAATAATGAAATAGTGTCATCACAGCAAAAGTAAGGAAGCAGGACCTGAATTTAAGCTCAAAGGTGAAGCCAAGAAACATTAAATAGGGGTCACAAATATGAATACGATTTTGTGAATAAGAGGGTATCCAAAATAGAAAGAAATAAAAAATACTTATTTAGATATTAGAAATGGAAGTTTTAAGATTTTACTGTCATTCTGAATTGATGCAAAACTTTCTTTAGAGAAGTATTTTTTCCACCAATGTTCCATACAATACTGGTGTGCTGTGAGATTTCATGAAATGTGTAATGAAATAATTTAATGACATACCTGAAAAAATATGGGAATACAGAAAAAAAGGGTCTAAAATTTTGATTTAGATCACATACATGTTATAAAATAGCAGTTGAGTAAATTAAAAAGAAGTTGTTCACAGGTCAAAACCTTTATTGAATTTTATCTTCTGTATTATATATGAATTAGAACTAAATTCACTTTTGATTAGTCGTTATTAAGATCTGATGAATACTTTCAGTGTATGCATAATTTTCATTTGTTGCTCAGAAAATATTTAGTTAATGTACTTGCAAACAATTTTTTTATAAGAGTTTAAGGTAAATTATATTCCATATGTAGAAACAAATGAAATGAGTGAACAACTATTGCAGCCATCATAACATTCAGATTTCCATAAAAAATAGATTAAGACAAGGAGCTTCTTATCCTTTAAATCAATGTTGAGCTAGACTTTTTTCAGTAATATGATGTGAAAATTCTTTATCCAATGCCATCTACAATGGAGGAATTTATTGAGAGAAAAAATAATAGTGATGGATATGAATCTAGAAGTAAACATTCATAAAAAACCACAAACTCTTGTGCAAAAAGGTTACCATAACAGACAGTATTGCAATGGTTGCTTAAAGTTCAGACTTTGGACTGGAAATGTTCATCAACCAAGCTAATTATGCATAGGTTGTGGTGAAAAAATGTCCATTAAATCTGTGTTACCAAGTATGATAAAAAAATGTTTTACTACCAAATATTCACATGTACAAGACAGAGATCATAATTATTTTCAAAGTCTCTTAGAACAGTGATCTAAGCAATATAATACATCTGAGGAAATAATGACAGAAAGGAGTTAAAACATTTCAACTGAGCTGAAATAAAATAGCAATAAAATCCAAATCTCATATTCAAAACAGAGTCGATAATCCTGCCAGTTTGTAAAAAGATAACTGAGAGAAAAAGCTGAAGTTAGTAACAAAATTCCACTTTCAAATGATACAATTCATCAGAATATTAGATTTATCAGAAGAATTCAACAAAAATGTCTAGTAAAACTTCAGGTATCCAAATTTTCATTAATTCTTGATAACTTTGCTGATAATATTAGCAATTCTCAATTGCTTGCTCTTGTTTGTTTTATTGAGGGAGATGAATAATTAAACAGTTTTTTTTTATTTTGTAAATAAATGCCAGCAACCACAACAGGTCAAGATATTTTTGGCATGGTTATCTTAATGAAAAAATGAGTTTAACTTGGAAATCATGAGTTTGCCTTATAGAGCCTATCATGTATGGTAGATTCTATTAAAGGTTTTGTATTGCTTGTAGAAAAAGAAAATCCAGATCTTGTTCATACTCATTGTATTTTTTTTTTTGTTATTTTTTTTTACATAGAGAAAGTCTAGTTTCAAAAATATTGCAAGAATAGTTAAAGCAAGTGTTAAAGCAAGTAACTGAAATCATCAATTATATTAAATGCAAACCTTTGAAGTCAAGAATATTTGAACAACTATGGAAAAAAAAATTGGCTCTCAGCACCTTCGATTACTTCTGAATACATAAATCTGATGGTTTTCTAAGTGCAAAGTACTAGCTCATGTTCCTGTACAAAAGAATTAATAGCATTCTCTGATAAAGAGAAACATGAAAGATTCTGTAAATATCTTCAATGTGAACTGTGAATGTTTAAGATAGAATATTTAGCAGAGACATTTACTCAATTTAATGCTGTGAACATATGCAAAGAAGAAATGAAAATATTCTCGCCTCTACAAATAAGTTGGTTTCTTTCAAAACGAAAATTATAACTCGGAAAAACAGAACAAAATCGAGTAAGTTTGATTTGTTTCCTTTACTGCATATAAACTGCACTAAAGAAATGATTCCTATTGTAGTTAATCATCTGAGAGCACTGGAAAAAAATTGAGTGCAGTTTTCCATCATTGAAACTGATAAGCAGGACTGCATTTGAAATCCCTTCATAAATAATCCATCATACATTGGGCTTCAATTGTCTGAAGAAAAGGAATTGGCAACCATTTCCAGTGATGGCAAGCTTAAAAATAAATCACTTTAAGATATTCATTAATAAATTTTGGATTACAATTGAAAAGGAATATTCCAAAGTAGCTTACAAAGCCTTATCAATTTTGCTACAATTTTCTACTTTTTATTTGTGTGACTTGGGATTTTCTGTCCAAAATAATATCAAAAATAAGAAGCAAGAGACTCTACAGTATTAATAAAGAAATGAGGGTATGCTTATCACATTTATGCCCAAATATTGAAGCAACAGCAAAACACATCAGGCACAGGTATCCCACTATTCAAAACTGCATAATTAAATTACTAGCTCATGTTTCTGTACAACCTTATGTACCTGTACAAAGGAATTAATAGCATTCTCTGATAAAGAGAAACATGAAAGATTCTGTGAATATCTTCAATGTGAACTGTGAATGTCTAAGATAGAATATTTAGCAGAGATATAGATATTTACTCAATTTAATGTTGAGAACATATGCAAAGAAGAAATGAAAATATTCTCGCCTCTACAAATAAGTTGGTTTCTTTCAAAACGAAAATTATAACTTGGAAAAACAGAACAAAATGGAGTGAGTTTGATCTGTTTCCTTCACTGCAATTATGTCAAAAACTATTTTAACAATCTATAGCTTTATGCCATAATAATACTTTGAATTGTACATTTTTCCTGGTAATTTTTACTTTTTGTATCAAGTGATATATATATATATACCTTCATACATATCAAAAGCTTCTTTCATTTCCCATCTACCGAATCCACCTACAAGGATATGATTGGCCTAGAGTTACAGAAGACTTGTAGAAAACACTTGCTTAAGGTGCTAGTAGAAATGGTTGAGAGCCACTCGTATAGAGTTTTGGTCATATATATAAACGTATTTTCCGTATGTTATTTATAGGATGTTCAGTATTTCGTTTAACTGGTTTTACTTGTGCTATCACCCTTGCATGTTTTAGATTTTTTAGAACATCCCTACAGTAATTTTTTTGGCAACTAAACGTTTGGATAATTTCAAGTTATTAAAGCTTTTTAGTTCACAGTATTAAGTATTTGAAGTCTCTCTAAATTATTTTTTAAAGATAAAAGGTATCTTATTCCTAATTCAAGTGCTAATACACTTAATATTTCATTGCAGGAGCATTGTACTTAGACTATCAAACTGAACAATATTCCCGCATATTTCATCACAATTGTCAGCATTATCATCATTCTCATCTCAATCAGCATAATGCACATCGTTATCAATCACTATGATTAGAATAAACATAGTGATCACTGGCAACAGAACCACTACAACTTTCAAATACCATACACCACCATAATCAGTCATCATCAATGTCCTCCTCATCACTATTATCATTACTATAGTTACTCTTATCATTTTGTTTTTGCACAACCATTGCCATCAGAGCTGTAGCAGAATTTAAAATGAAGGATTGAGTGATATGATAATCCTTTAATGATAAACTACTTCCAGTTACATTAACTCAATGAAACATCTTTCTCATTGACCATGAGAAAAATGTTTCACTATGTTTCTGCATTATATGATTTAAATAAAATGTTCTTAGATTGAGATTACATAGGCACTTGATCTACCACAGAGAAATTACTAATTTCTGGCAGTTATAGATGTTCTCAGCCTTCTGACATATTAAATTATAATCTATTTCCTATTATCATTCCATTTTCTGTAGCTATTTCCATTAAGAAAAAAAATCACACATAAATACATGCAAAAAATATTACAGAATGAAAATAAAAACAATGTACTTCCTAAGCATTCATTTCATGTTATTATCAACTCGACAATTAAATTCAGACATGAAATTGCTTTTACCTTTTTTTCCTTTTTTTCATTTTATCATTAATCTTCATAAACATTTATGTTTATTGAAGTTATTTCAATTTTTGACTTATGTACATGTATTTGTGACATTTATTCCTTCTGATGATTCCAACTTTCTCAAACCAACCAGTAACATAGCTATCAGACAAATTTCAAAGTCGAATAAGCTAACATGTATATTGTGTGATGGTAATGTTTGTAACATCAATAACCATTTTGTTACATCAATAACCATCTATATCTGTGAAGCCTAGAAGACAGCAAAGAACTCTCAGTTGCTGGGCACATTCCATCAACACTACCTATGTTCAATTCTGGGCATGTCTTACCAAGACAATATGAGAAACAAAGAGGTGAGAAGAGCTGGCAAGAGACGTTTGTAAGACATGAGGACTAAGCAGAAGATACAGTGTATTGACCATGAGCTTTAATTAGCACAGCATAGACCTATTACTCTCATGATAGGATGGACGCTGGAAAGAAGAAAAAAGACAGAGTGAAAGGCTATGCAGCATGTAGTGCATTATGTTCCGAGATGATATGATGGCAATAGAAGTCAGCTTGAGTGGAGCTAAGAGGAAAACAAACAACTTGAATGTTTGGAGAAAGCTCATTGCCTAAAGTGCTGATGTCACTGGAAAGTCTAAATGGTTTACACACACACATGCACTCATGAATGTACACACATACATTCAGGGTGGCCCAAAGGTGTCTAGACCATTTGTTTATTAAATCTTCATATTTATTCTTTAATAAACTATAAATACACTTCTTGGAAAACATTTTAAAATTGATCTTGAGACTTATGTCCCATCAAATGAACATAATTTTGTTCTTGACAATGGTGAGTTCTTTCTAAAGCATGTTCCATCACCATTTATAATGTTTTTTGCCTTATTCCTCTGATTTCTTTACCTTAAATTGCTGGATGATCTAAAGTTTGTTATAGTGTACTGTGTCTTTTAGATATTCCCACAAGAAAAAGTCTTGAGTAATGGAATCAGGTGAGCATGAGGGCCAATTGAATTCAGAGTTTCTTCATCTGGGCAGAATACATTAATTATACATGACAAGCTACTGGTATCTGTTCCTGCACCAACTGTACTTTATATGGGAATAAGTTCAGCATTCTATAAATATTCTGCATCAAACTTCAGGATATGCCCAGCTTTTGGAATGACCTCCAAGTTGACATTGGAGGCTCTTCTTCACTGCTCTGTACAAATTGAATATTGTCCTGAGAGCTCCCTGAATGGGATATTCTCACACATGGTAAATCAATTACAGACCCCTGTTCTTGAGAATAGATGGTTGTTGTCTGACTTGAAAAATGACGAATAAATGGAAGCTCTTTGGATTAGTACAATTGGTTGTTGATTTTTGGAGACAAAATTTAACATTTTCCCATCAATAATCTGAAATGAAAATCCTGGAAAAATTAATTGTGAAAGAGTTATAGTTTTAAATGGTTGAGTAGCTTTTAGGTCCATGTTTTCCTCAGTCTACTTCACTTTCTCGGTCCATTTACCTCAAACTTAACCACCGACCTCAGAATATGCTGCTCGTCCCTCCTCAGCACATGTCCATATGTATGTACGTATGTATGTATGTATGTATGTATGTATGTATGCATGTATGTATGTGTGTATGTATGTATGTGTGTATAGGTAGGTGGCCTAGTGGTTAGGCTAGATTATAGGTTTGATTATGGGTTCAATTACCTGACAGGGTGGCACATTGTGTCCATGAGCAAAATAACAGGGTGGCACATTGTGTTCATGAGCAAAAGACTGGAGCATTTCACATTGCTCCAGTCCCTGTATGATCGGTAGCGAATGTTGGTCTGCTTGCCTAGCCTGTAGGGAGGTGTCATTTGCAGGTTAAAACAATGCCAATGTACATTGTAACCAGTGATGTGTAATAACATATGATAGCCTAGTTGGTCATATGATCACATGCTATTACGCATATGTATATACCTTCTTGAGTAAAAACATAATTGTCTTTCCATCCTTTCTTCATGTAATAAACACTCACAAGTATTTCCTGAGGAAATTCTTCTTAATTATAATCATAAAATTTGAACATTCTCCAGTTACATCTAAAATCACAGAACTATATATCTGAATGCATATTACATGCATTTTAACATATTGTTATTGCATGCATATATATGATAGCCAAATTTTCAAATGGTTCTATTCCAGAAATGTAGAATCAAGTCCACTGTTTCATGTACATCACTGGTAAAAACAGTGTTTAAATCTCATAAAATGTAATGTATAATACAAGAAGACAGAAAAAGCATAATACACACACACATACACACATATTGTTACTTATTAATGAAATATACAATGGAAACAAAATGAGAAAGAATAATGAAATTTAAATATACTTGGAAAATAGATCACAGTTATACTCTTTTAACTATTTTCTAAGTTCCATGTATGAGTGAGTGCTGAAATCCTCCTGGCTTTGGGAAAAGGAATATACAAGAGAATCAGTTAATTATGATTTTATTCAACATATTCCTCTTCTTGATTCACACTCTTATTGTAGTAGTCCTTAAGATTTTCTAAACCCTGTAAAGAACTCGGAATGTTGGGCCTCCAACCAGGCCTTTTGTGATAATCTTAAAGCCAAGAACTTTTCAGCATGCCCTCGTATATTTTGGAGTTTAATTGCATTGAGATCTGGCTCAATGATGCAACATAATCACTACTTTTGCATCAAGTATGGCTTGTAAATATTTAATGTATGATAAATGAAATATTGATTTATATACTTTCTTCCAGTGTTAACTTGTAATCCATAGATCATTTCTTTGTGAAACACACTAAACATACCATGCTATCTACCATCCTACTGCACGTGGAATATATTCATCTGAGCTCCACCCCATATGTTATCTAACCACTAAAGATTACTATTATTCTTGATTCTATCTGTTATTTATATGCTTATTAAAGTGCATTAATGTACTATAAGTACTGCTGTTTAGTTTTATAGATTTTAATCTCTTGAAATTTCAGTTCCTTTTACATACTGATATTAAATTTGATAATTGAAAAATAATACTTTACAAATTATGATGAATATAGTTTGTGTTGTAATATACTTGAAATTAGAAAAGGGATAATAGGATGCATCTCATCTTTATATTTCACTAAGTTATATTTTTTTTTTCCTTTTGAAATTAATAATAATACAACCTTGTTGCTTGTAGATACTCATAAACATCTCTCTTCCACCTCTCCCTCTCTCTTTTAATGTGTATGTGTATGCACATATGTACATGCTGAAAGAAAGTGAGGGACAAACGATCAGCAAAGGCTTGTGAATTTGCAATAAATTAAGTAACTACATTATATTAAATTTTCTAGATAATCTGAAACATTTGATAGGAAATTTAACAGAAATAATCATGTTTTCTGTTTTTATATGGGTTATATTGTGATATTATGTAACATATTTTTGTATATTCCGCTTTTAACTTTCCATAGATCCAAGTGAAGTATGTTAAATCTAATAAAAGTAAATAGAATTATACATTGGACTTCTCTGCTAATATTCATTAAGCCTCTCATAAGGGTTACATATACATACACACACATATATGCATATATATATATATATATATATA
>NC_068984.1:70218538-70223812 GCF_001194135.2 Octopus bimaculoides
TATGTATGTATGTATGTATGCATATATATTCACACACATACAAATATAAATATATATATATATATATATATTTTGGGTGAGAAATCTATGTGATCAAGAAATATTTTCAATAAAGCAGTTGTGCTTCTTTTTTTTTTTTTTGGTTATATGTGCTTAAAAACAAAGGATTGGTTCAATAGAGTAGCCTTCTCCGTAAGTAAAAACCTCAGTTCTGCATATAAGGATCAAAGTAATAACGGTACCATTACAGCTGTTATTTACCTTTGTTGAGTTAATCAGCAATAGAAACTGCTCTTAGAGATACCAATTCCAATATCCTTTCATTACCTCTTTATTGCTATACACAAACACACTCACACACACACACACACACACACACATATACACATGCACACACACATGCACGCACACACACATTCACACACACATATACACACATGCACGCACACACACATATGTGTACATATGTATGTGTGTTTATATTTATATATACATACATTATTTATGATAGGGTCACTGTATTGCAACTAAATAATTCTAAAGATATAGACGTTCAAAGAAAATTTGCTTGGTTTATGTAAATACTTGTGCTATATACTTTAGGGTCACTAATGGTATGTATTGATCAATATTGGTATTGGTAATTTCTCAACCTTGCCATGTTTTTGAGCCAGTATTGCTTTGACCTATAGCACAATTTTCTGTGTAACAGCCCATAGAAGACAATGAATTTTATGGTTAGTAGATATATTTATTCCATACTTAGGAAGGATTTTTTTATTTATTTATTCGAGATAACAATAGCAGGAGGATTAAACTTGCTAAGAAACTATAAATAATCAGTGTATAATAATAATAATAATAATAATAATAATAATAATAATAATAATAATAATAATAATAATAATAATAATAATAATAATAATATGAAAAGAAATAAATAAATAAAGTAGAAGTATATGGCAAAGAATCAAATAAAATATCTGAGCAAAACCAGAAGATAAATTTTTACATTTAACTTACCAGGGCAACTGTGTGTGGTGAAAAAAGATAAAAAGATAAATAAAAGGAAAAGATGAAAAAAAAAAAATAATGAAGAAAAATGTAAAATTTCAAATAAAAAAGCAAAATAATCTTTTGAATATCAAAATATATTTTGGTCATTAAATTATTGTGTATTACACAATGTTGATCTATGGGGATAGCATGGTTGAAAATGTTCTTTAGTTTGTCAAAATAACAATTTCATTCCATCAATAGAACATTAGGAAGAGTGAACACATGGATGTATATAATCATCTCTTTTCTAAGCATCTAAATATGACAAGAGTTTTATTGCCTGTGTTATCCTACCTAAGTACAAAAAGCAATGGAATAAAATAAACTATTTTTAATCATATGAAACATGGTAATAATTTATCCAAGCACAATATGTGTGATCAGGAATGATAATTTATTGCAGGATGCCCTGAGCAATGTCAACTGTTTTATGTGAAAACATTTTAGATTAGGATATGTCATCACAAAAATGTTTTTTGTGTTATGTCTTTCTGAGGATGGATGAGTCAACATTAATAATTCCAACCCTGTTTACTAAATTATATTTAATTCTTGTTGCAGAAAAAAATGGCAGAGGAGACAGTACTAAAATTCTAATTAAAATTAAATATGCTATACTGTTGTAAATCTGATATTTAGCAGTAAGGTGACAACTTTATATATGTTTTGGTCTTCTTAGATCATATCAATGAATCTAAGTCCTGTCAATGATTTCAAGAGCTTAGAATCATTAGAGAGTTATATATTTTATGTTAATGAACAGTGAGTGGTGTAAGAACTCATATACAAAAATGAGTAGTGTAAAATATCTAGGTAATACACTGTATGTAAATTGATAATAGTGACATGGGAGTCAGCATGCTTAATGTATAAGAAATATTAATTGATAAAAGTTACACATAAAAGCAATATGAACATTTGTTATCTAAAACTTACATACCTATAGTGTGATCTGACTCATTCTTAGGCCTGAGGGTTTGAAGAATATATTGTCATTTCTCATCATATATACAAATATTTGCAGTTATCTACAATATCACAGATTAACTACGGCATATGAATTCATATATCAGACACTGGCCAAAAATAACAGTTTGAAAACTTTGCTTTAAATAGAGAAATCTTATGATTTCAAGACAAGAAGCAGTCCCCCTCAACCACCTTTGCACCCAACTCAGAATGCAAAGGTATGAGCTTGTTACTGCATGTTCAAAGTCTAGTATTGATTAAACCTCTTCATCCCTTCATAATTATCCTGTGTGTAATTGTTCTATATGCTAACTATCTATACATTAACATGCAGACAATATTTCTATGCTATATAAACATTTGAATAATACATACTAATTTTATAGCTGTTTTAAATGAGTTTTAACTCAACTAGGGCTTTATAGTTATATCATACATGCATATGCACAAGTATATTGATTGCTTCAGATTAAGTACAAGGGATTAAAGGGGAAGGAAAAGAGAGATGCTTGTATCTTAGCTAAGGACATTAAAAGTGTAAGTAAATGGAGATGACATCAACCAGGAAGTGAATCCTTGTTACAGACAAATTTGATGGTGATTTTGCTCTGTTATATTTAAATCATTGTGTGGGTTGTTCAATGATTTAGATCATACATATTCCTGTTCAGTATGTCTTACTATAGACATAAGCATTATCTAATTGATTGAGCAGTTGGGATTTCATGAGACGGCTGTGAGAGTGCATCACATATGCATACATATATCCAAATCTATTCTTACATATCTACGTATAACAGGTTGAGGGATTCAGCACCCAATTACATGGCTTTACGTTCAGTCCCACTTCAGAGCCTCCTGGGCTGACCAAATCCTTCTCTAGATTGTCAGCTACTCACAAACCTTTGTTTCTCTTTTCCCATTATATGCTTATACAAGATTTGATCAATAAGTATCCGGACTATTACCATAGTAACGAAGCTAAAGCATGCAGAGGAAAGCCGCTTGGTACAAATTGACTTTGAACTCTGTTGTGTATGTGCACGAAGTTCTAAAGTTCTAACTCACTTCCGCTATTTGCAGCAGTGATTAGAAAGAAGGTGTGTAGTGTGTGATCATTGCATTGACCATGACAGAAAATGTTGTCATGGCGATACCTGCTCAGAAGCCTCCGCAAAATTGCAGAAAGTGTATGGAGAGGAGTTTATGAGCTGCATACAAGTGTGCAAGTGGTTCAGGTGTTTCCAAATGGCCAAAAATATGTAGATATTGACGAACGTTCTGGGAGACCCGCAACCAGCAGAAGTAAGAAAAACATCACAGATGTGCATGCAGCTGTGAGGGAAATCGTCGAATCACCATCTGTGAATTATCCGAGGAGGTGTAGATTAGTTACGGTTCAGTTAGGGCCATTCTTTCTCAAGATTTGGGTATGAAACGCGTATCTGCCAAGTTTGTACCAAAATTGCTTTCAGCTGACCAAAAAGACAATCGGATTTCAATTGCACAAAATCTCCTTCATTGTGTCGTGTATGTTGAAAACTTTTAGGAAACTTTGTGTAGGCCTCTGAGCAGGTATCTCCAAGTTTATGGCAAAATTTGATGGAGATTCTTTGCTCAACTTTCTTTGTCATGGTCAATGTGAACATCACATGCTACACACATTCCTTTGAAGCACTGCTGTAAACAGTAGGAAGGAGCTAGAACATTAAATTTTAGTGCACACGCACAGCAGAATTCAAGGTCGCTTTACTCTGTATTCTAGCTTTGTTATTATAGCGACAGTCTGGATACTTATTGATCAGACCACGTATATTCAGGGGTTGGACAAAATAATGGAAACACCTAGCATCATAGCATCATAATTTTGAAATATTTATAAAACCAGTAAAAGCTTGTTTACTTTTATGATTTTCTGATTTATTATTGGTGTTGCTTAATGTTTTGCTACAATTGATGTTTCTTTTCAGATATCAGAAAAAGGTAATTCGAATTCATTAAAATGACAGCTCTATGGTTGCAGAACTGTTTCTGGATGGAAACGCAATCTTTAAGGATCATAATGCACCAATTCACACAGCTAAAGTTGTTACTAAATGGCACAAGGAACATTCTAGTGAAGTCGAATATTTTATCTGGTCACCACAATCCCCATATCTCAATATTATTGAACATTTATGGTGCATTTTAGAAAAACAAGTAAGGAGTTGATATCCTCCACCACCATGACTACAATAACTGGAGACTGTTTTAGTTGAAAAATAGACAAAATTTCCTTTCGAAACAATTTAAACTTTGTAGGAGTCCATACCTCATAGAATTCAAGCTGTAATTAATTACTGCCAAAGGCGGTCCTACCCCATATTAAAATTAATTTGTTTGAAATTTTAAGATATTTCCATCCCCTGTATATATATATATATATATTAATAATTTAGAGAAGAACCAACCACCAAGATGCAATCCAAACAACGAAGGAGATCAGACACCATCAAGAAAAACGTACTCTTCAAAATACTGATTTAAAAATCTATAAAATCCAAAAGAAAAGTTTAATCCATAAAATCTATAAAATATTAGATTAAAATTTTATTCAGTTTAGTAAATTTAAAAAAAGTGACTACGCGCGTTTCATGGCCACATTATAGTTGAAAAGATCTGTGCAATTTACAAGAAATCGATCGAGATAAGTTCCACTCAGAATGAAGATACTCTTCAGGTATTGTAAATTCAAAAAACGTATCTTAATATTTAAATAACGCAAATAAAATAAAATAGGAAAAAGTAGAATTCTCTGTGCATTTAGGAAAGCAATTATTAGTACAATACATAAAATGTCAAGGTTTTATAATAATAATCATACGTCAAGTTAAAGGCATAATTCGTCTAATGAAGAAATGCTTACTGTGGATTAAGAATAGGAAAACATATAAAAAGATGGTGTTATTAACTATTAAATGAATTCGAACGTTTAACAGTATTAATAAAAAGAACAGCATCACTTATCTTTTCGAAGATTCCTTGTTGAGTGTAGTATTACCCATGAAGCATAGAATTCATACGTTGTGTGTCACATGACAAATTGCCATTCCTCAAACTTTCTATGTAGAATTAAAATATGTAAATCACATGATACACACACATACACACACGCGCGCACACACACACACACACACACATATATATATATATATATATATATATATATATATATATAGAGAGAGAGAGAGAGAGAGAGAGAGAGAG
>NC_068984.1:70223875-70225594 GCF_001194135.2 Octopus bimaculoides
GGGACATTATACAGTAATAAGTTCATAAGTTCTCATGACAGAGCGGTCTCGTCATTTGGGATGTTTGAAGAATAAGAAGAATGAGTCTAGAGAGTGAACCAAGGGAAACAACAGGTGGCAAGGGGGACAACTTGCTCCTTAGTATAATTTTTCAAAAGTCAAATTTGTATATTGAGGTATGGTCTGTACTTTTGTATGAACAGGTTTTCCTTGTTTAGGCGTTCTTTTTACTGAGACTGAATCTTTGCAATGGTATAATGGGAAGATATGAAACTTCGGCATTTTATTACTTGTGCATGTGTCGATATGTCTGCTCAGTGCTATTTGCCTGCATTGAGGGAAACGAATCTGTTCTTTATGCAGCATGACTCTGCGTCTCAAAGTAAGTCTCATTTGGCCCACATAATTGTGACCACAACCTGAGCAGGTTAGGACATAAATAAGGTTCTGGGAAGCACATGGTCTTAATTGAGAATTTTGACCTTGCTGGAATGTGAATTCCGAGCCTTGAGTTAGGTATGGATATGTACCACAATTAGGTCGTCTGCATTTTTTAACTGTTGGTATCGTTTGTATTGAGTATAGTTTTGCATTTGTTAGGAGTCTCTTGAGTGATTTGTCTTGTCTTTTGCATTTTAGTCGTGTGTGTGTATTTAGGATGCTGTTCATTTTCGGGTCTTGAGTGAGCAGAGGGAGATTTTGTATAATTGTGTTGTATGCTTCATTGTTTCTGAGCTTGTAGGTTGATATGTATGGGAGTGATTTAAGGTGAGGTGTGGTGTTTTGTTTTGTTGTCCTTAGTGTGTTTGTGTCCAATTTTTTGGCACGTTTAATTCCATGTTCTATAAGTGTTGGTGGATATTGATGTTCAATGAGTGTTACTTTGAGTTTTTGTAGGCAAAGTTCCCGAGTGGTTGTGTCAGATAGTGGTTGTGTCAAAGATCCCGAGTGGTTGTGTACAGATCCTTTTTTGCTAAATTGAATGGGATATTTATTTTGGTGTGTTTAGGATGGCATGAACTGAAAAGGAGATACTGTTTTGAATCTGTACATTTATAAAAAGATATTAAACTATATAAAACGAACGCATTTCTCTTCCACTTTTTATATTTTTTTCCCACATATTTTCAACTCATAATCTTGCCACATGGTGTATACTGAATCTTCAGTATCTTTGCACCTTGTATATATATATATACATGCGTGGGTATCAGGGAGGGCCTGTGTATATATTTCATTACTGAATTGATTAGCAAGTACTTTTATGTGAAACCATGTGTTGAGACTAATATTCTCCTAATTTGTGAGGAACTTTTACCAATAAATACATGCACCTGTAGTTCACATCACTTTTATTGGTAACAGATCATTTAAGTATGGAAATGGCTGAGACAATGGAAACCTGTAATCAACATCAATTGTGATACAAACAGTTATAGCAGTGGTGATACAAACAAATATAGCAATGATGATCTGATGTGTATATTCCACCAGGTTTCGCTTTTATAAGATGTCATAATCTCCATATACATTACTCTATCAGGACCGCAGCAACCACATTCATCCTCTGCAGTGAAGTGGAAGTGATTGTCATGGAAGGAAGAAATCGTATGATTAGTTGCCTACAATGCTCTCATCCTGCAGCATAGCAAAACCATAGTATGTGTATAAGAGAGTGAAAAGAGAGAGAGAGAGAGAGAGAGAGAGAGAGAGAGAGAG
>NC_068984.1:70225698-70246234 GCF_001194135.2 Octopus bimaculoides
GAAAAAAAAAGAGAGAGAGAGAGAGAGAGAGAGAGAGAGAGAGAGAGAGAGAGCAGACGTGTATTACATTTTATTGTTCCCAGAAGTATGAGGTGCAGAGTTGGCCTCTGCAGAATTGGAATTCAAAACACAAAACTAGAACAAATAGCACAAGAGTTAGGATTTTGTTTTACTCTCGCACTCTAACAATTCTGCCAATCATGTGCCTTAAGTAGGAAGTAATATTTTGAAATAAAGCTCCCACATGTGTTTTCTTTATGTAATTTGTCAGCTGCAAAAAAAAAAAAGTAAAAGCAAAATTGGTTTTTCTCTAGAAATCAATTTTTATTTAATGAAAAAATTTGGGGTTTTCAATATCGAAATAAATGAAAGAAAAGAAATTGCAATTAAATGTGTAGCTGTCCCTCTACAACCAGTCTGGTGACATGCATTGAGAAATTATTATCTTCACTTGAGAATTGTTATAAAATACAAATTTTCTAACCCTTTGCATATTTTAAGACATTTTCCTCATTTTGACAGTCTGTTCTTGGACAATTTAATGATATTTTTGAAACTTTTCTCTTTAGGTATTTTTAGTAAAAAATGTTCCAAACTATCTCCACAAATTCAAACTAAAATAATAAAGAGCAAAGTATTTTTCCAACGGCTTATCCTTGAATTATTTTACACACGACTTTTTCTTCAATTCTTAAAGATCCATGCATTAATACCTTGATTTGTGTATAAATCAGACCAATGACTCGATATCATATATAGTTATTTCCAAACACAATCTCACTTTCCCTTTGGCAGTAACCATTCATTTTGTATGTTTAATTC
This sequence comes from Octopus bimaculoides, assembly GCF_001194135.2. NCBI lineage: Eukaryota > Metazoa > Mollusca > Cephalopoda > Octopoda > Octopodidae > Octopus > Octopus bimaculoides. The sequence goes on from NC_068984.1 coordinate 70,226,521, forward strand.
TTTTGTAAATCTCAGGTAGCTTCTTATAGAAAAAGGAAATTGCTTTTATTTTTAATGTGTGCAACTTCATTATTTCAGTAATTTTCCTATTCTAATTCCTGCTAAATGCATTGGTGCATGAATTATTGCATTAGGAATTTGGAAATGGCTACACTTTCTTTCATAAAACCTTCAAAACAAAGTACTGAAATTGCATTCCTTCAATATTTTTATGGATATTCTTAAAATGTTATACATTACTACCAGTAATATTTATTAAATTATAGAAAATTCTTCTCTTATTTTAAAAGTTTTATGTGCTACTAAAAAAATTTTGAAATGCATACTGCTATGTATATGTTTAGTTTATTTAGACAATATAGACATTCTGCTTTCCAATTTAATTTGAATTTCTTAACTAATTACTAAAAATTCAGAAGCAATTGAGTGCATTCATAGTTTATAACTTGTTTTCCAGACCATTAAAAGTGGGTACTGTAATCACCAACTAGTTGCTGTAATTACCACTAATACTATTAATGCAAGATAGCTATGTTACATTGAATTTAATCTTCTACTCTTCAGGAATATAAATTATCACACAAATTTTATCTTGTCAAATATCTTTCAAATATTATGTAGTCATAATAATGACACAACAGCTTGTGAAATATACTAAGGTGAAATATATTTATCAGATACAAAAAATGCAAAAAAACAATAAGGCTGTTGTATTTCAACATTCTCGAAATAAAAGAACCCCCAAAACGTTAGAATCATAATAGACACAGAATAAAATTATTTTTTAAAGAAATTAGTCTTTTTACCTTTCTAGAACAAAATTGATTGTCTCAGTTGTTCTCTAAGGATTAAGAAGCATCTTAATTAACAGCTGATTAGTTTACTACTGAAACATTTGGAACATCAAAGCATTTATAGTATTTGAATTTAGTATTTGTAGTTAGTGATACAAAGAAGGCACTAACAAAATTAATGATTTTTGCCCATCTCTTTATAAATGCTTCAAAGAAGAATATTAAAATTTATGGCAAGCATAATGTAATTGATGGAGAATATTTAATTGTACTTAAAAATATTTGAATCTACAATTATATTTTTCTTCCATAAAATTATGATAGTAGCAAACGTTAATATTTAACAATATTCAGATAGAAATTTATCCAAATAGATTAGTTTAATTTTTTGGATGGCAACATATAGTGCAGTATGCTGACAAGGTTGGTGATTTAATATTTTTTTGAAATCTCAACAAAAATTTTCATATCTTTAAATTTCTCTGCAATTTACTAAACAGCTCTCAAGCTTATATTTCTTTGCTCTTATATGACAATCTGAATAACCTATTGCTCCACCCTTATTACAAAAACAAATGGGTTAATTTCTTTATAAATATTTTTGTGTCTTCATTAGGATTTGAATTTTTTTTTTCTTCGACAGTATTCAATAATGAAAGCCTCATTCTTTTTGTACCTCATTGAAAATAGCTTCTTTAATGTATACACATCATAGAAATATTTATAACAGGATATCTGGTAATGAGCAGGGATCTTAACTAATAGTCCACGATATGGTGACATTGCCTGACATGAATCCGGTGGCTCTTGCTATAAATACCTGCCATGGGCTTATCCAGAATTTTCTGTATCCAGTGAAAACCATTGAAATAAGTTGACAGTGGGTGAATATGGTAATTCCCTATGGGCTGGTGATGAGTCCTTCTCTTTGGATGGCAATCATATAGAATGCTGGGTATGGGGTGAACCTTATGATGCAATAATGTGTATACTTGTTTAGTTTCGAAAAAAGTGACTTGATAATTAATTACACAGGTGTTCAAATGTCTCAGTTAAGTATACATGTTAGTAATGTGGGGTCATAAACTTTGAGGAGTAGTTGTAGGGTCTGTCACAAATAAGGTTGTCAAATGATTGAAGGGATCTTTTCTATTTAGTGCTGACACAGAATGCTGAAGATTACTGATTTTATATTGTATTCTTGAGTTAAGAGAGAATGTTATAAGGAGGAGATGATATGAGCTTCTAGATATCACCTGATATATAATAGATAAATATTTTGATTGACAGCTACATTTCAAGTAGGCCTTCTTTTAACTCACCATAAACATTTTAGAATCTTATATTACATAGTTGACCTCAGTTGACACCATATATATATATCAAGACAAAGTATTTGACATTTCCTTTCAGTTTAAGAGTAAATATTCACTTTATCATATCCCTTCGCTTACATTTAATATCAATTTTATTAAATATCTTTTGTTGGAAATTCTCAACAGAAGTTGAATTGATAAAATTTACAATTGTCAACTATGTCATAATTTTCTAATATCAATATATTTTCTAAGTGATATATTTTAGTAATCAATTTTTTTATATATATCTTGTTCATTTTATTTATATTTAATAGAATTTATTCACTAAAACTGATGATTCTGGAATGTGATTTTAAATAAATTTCCAATGTTATTCAACCTTATACTGGCATTGGAATTGAAAGATATATATGAGATGTAAAATCAATATGACTATTTATTTATTGACTTGTTTAAGAAAAAAATTTGAAGTTAAAACTTCAATATCCAAGAAAGGTTCAGTCAGCAGAAAATAAAATACTGTTTAGATTCTTAGATATAGATAAGGTTTCACAAATAAATTCTGATCACATGCCTATGTGTACAAATACAATCTAAGTTCATTATATAGGCAAATATGAATTAACTACATATTACATTAAAAGATACATAAATATAAGCACATGAATTAATTCTCAACATGCTGATTCAGAAGTTTTACTTAAAATATATTGTCTAATAATAAATCTCTGAGCGATGTATAAACAGTAGCTGCACAACATCGTGAAGTATATTTGCCACTTAAATGTGTCTAATCCTTAAGGGTGGATGCTACTGTAGCTTGTAGCCCCAGGAAGACACTTCCTCCAGCTGGATATTGACACACTTTCTGTGCCCTATTAGTATTTGCAAAGGGAAGCCATCCTTCCCATCTCCAACCTGACATGATACACATGGACATGAGTTTCTGGGTATTGACCCGTCATCAGCGTATGACAATCACCGGTTGTCGATGTGAAGTGGTTCCTAACGCAAATATATATATCCTTTTTCCAGCGATTAAACGTCACTGATCAGGAAAAAGTGTAGACAAGCAATAATAAATCTCTGAGCGAGGTATAAACACTAGCTGCATGACATCGTGAAGTATATTTTCCACTTAAATGTGGCTAACCCTTAAGGGTGGATATACAGCTGTGGAATCTCCTTCCAGTGGAAAGTTCACCATATAAAATTTGATGACACAGCCTGGTCTCTTTCATTTTTGCTACGTGGCCCACCCATCGCAGAGGATGTTTCAAAATGGTGGCCTCGATGCTGCTGATTTTTGTTCATGTGTTACATGCAGGTAAACATATATTCAAACTTACACAAGAAAATATGATGTATATAAATATACTGGAGTTAAAATGTTAAAATGTATTCCATTATTTCCTGGAAGAGAAAACATTCAAATAACTTCTAATTAATTTTATTGTGTAATTAGTGATTGGTAGCATTGTATTTTTAATTACTGAGGCGTTGATGCTGATATCAAGTTTCTCATGTTAGTGTCAATGCAATATGTTAAAAATTACGTCAATGAATTTAGTAAGTTTTATTCATGACATAGAACTATATAAATGAATTAATATAGTGCAGAGTTGTGTTATGGTACAATGGAAGTGCATAAATATGGATGAAATGTTTTGTTAAGTGGCCAATCTGTTATATGTTCCAAACGACTTAAACTGGATCAAAAGGCTAAAACCATATGAACTTGGCATAAATTCCAGTGATTTAAGATAATCATATCAACAAAGACACCTTTACTTGGATTGTGAATTCTTATAGATAACGTAGCCTAAATTCTATAGAATCAATTTAGTGTAACGAAATATAATCCCTAGAATTTAAGGTGATTATTGACTGTCTGTCTTAGCAAGAGAATTTAGTGAAGAGTAAAATGTGAGTTATGGTGGTGTATCGAGTAAGGTTCATCAATTCCTATATGTAACACATGTTGAATTTTAATGCAACTAATTGCTGTTGTTTAACCTGAGGCCATCTCTGGTCAAGTAGATTTAAGATGAAAATTGTTCCAGCCTTAATCACTTTATCTTTGTGTATATCTAGAATTATAATGGACTCAGGCTCAAATGCAAATAGATGACTACTGATGACGGAATGCTTTTCAGGTTTTTTTCATTTTTCTGTAATATCTTTGAAGATAAAGCAGGTGTCTAGAGTCTTTTTCCAGGATCTGAAAAACCAAAAGGGAGGAAGAAGAGAACATAACTCATGGATTATTTTCACACTAAAGAATTGCCACAAATGCTTACAATAATGGGAGTTCTGCTAAAAGTGCCCAAAACCAGGATGAGCAGCAAAACTTGGCAACAGAGTAAATTCACGATGCCAGATATCAATCTTATGACAAAAAGTGATAGTCTGATATCTTGAAGTTTGATAAATATGGTCCTGATTGCATTTTCATGGAGACGAAACTAAAATAAAATAAAACAACTCAAAGATGACATTTATTTGTTTTGAAAATTAGCAGAGTGTAGTCAAAAAAATTCCAGTCTGAAACAAAATTTACTAATAATAAATATTTCACTTCTGCTTCATGAATAATGCATATCCCTTTGGTTAGGTCATAGTATATAGTATACATTTACTTGTTTTGACCACTGCACATTTCAGTCTAATAGTTAATTGATTTCCATTTATCATTTCACAAAGTTACTATTGATATAAAGCAAAGAAGCTAATTGATGCCATTTTATAAGGGGGTATACAATCATAGCTGTATACACCTACATATATATACATACAATAGGCTTCTGCATAGATTTTCTTTACAAATTTCTACTCTCTCACATTCTCTCATTCAGTACCTGAACCTGGAAACATACGGTTGCAATACAAGCTTCTTAATCATATTTCTATGGCTGCATATAATTGTATATTCTTGAATCTTTCCATGGATAGTAAATCGCTTTATCATAGGTAACATTTGCAATTGAGCATGTACTTAATCCTGTAAACTAGATAAACTGAAGTTTTATGCTGCTATTTAAGTTAAGGATATATCTCTTTTCCTATATGGAAATTCTAAACTGTAACTTGTTTTGCTTCTAGTGGAGATTTGAACTTAACATTGTAAGCTGATACAATGCTAAAGAAGTCAGGAGCTAACAACAGAGTTAACCATTATCTCTACCAACAATCATAAAATTAGCTGAGAGAGAGAGAGAGAGGAAGTGGGAGAAAGAAAGAGATATAGATAAAAGAGAGAGATTCTATCAGGACATATTTTGCTACATGAGTTTTATTGTGCATTGCAGCTTTGATTAAATGCACATACAGGCATTCTCTAAGTTCTGGAAGCATTGTATTCTATAAATCTTTCTGTAATATGGGATTCCATAATGCAAATTGTATTTTCCCATTGACTTCCATATAACAGGAAAGAGAATGGGAAATTATTTTTGCATTGTGGAATTCTATTTTGTGGCATGATCTTCAAAAGGGAAACGTTTTCCTAACATGTGGTATACTTGAATTACCTTCCATATTGGCAATGTTTCAGTTATTCAATAAAAGAAAAATACCATTTTTAACACGGAGGTATTCCCCTTAAGGAAATTTACAGGTGCATGAAACTTCGAAAGTCTAGTGTCTGCATGTCTGGTTATGAAAGTATCTATTTGTATTATTGATCAGAATGTAAGTAATTCAATATATTTTTACAGAATAAACACATCTCATTTGTTAGTTATGTTAATTATCTATGGCAAGTAAGTAAAGCACATGATGAAATTGTATGTATTTATTTCATTATCAGAAAAGAAAATTTTAATGATTAAATGAATGACAGGAGCAAGGTTTCAGTTCATCCTATGTCCAGTGCTTAGATACTGAATTGACCACAATGGCACCATAGGGAACTACAGTTAAAGCAAAGTGAAGTCCTTTTCATACAATGATGAAGGATGAATACATGATGAATACAATGATGAATACATGAAAGGGAAAGAGAGAAAGTGAGAGAGAGAGAGAAAGTGAGAGAGAGAGAAAGAAAGAGAGTGGAATGCCATCTACCATAGTCTCTCTTTTTTACTCTTTTACCTGTTTCAGTCATTTGACTGTGGCCATGCTGGAGCACCGCCTTTAGTCGAGCAAATCGACCCAAGGACTTATTCTTTGGAAGCCTAGTACTTATTCTATCGGTCTCTTTTGCCGAACCGCTAAGTTACGGGGATGTAAACACACCACCATCGGTTGTCAAGCAATGGTGGTGTGGACAATCACAGACACGCAAACACACATACATATATATATACATATATACTACGGGCTTCTTTCAGTTTCTGTCTACCAAATCCACTCACAAGGCTTTGGTCGGCCCGAGGCTATTGTAGAAGACACTTGCCCAAGGTGCCACGTAGTGGGGCTGAACCTGGAACCACGTGGTTGGTAAGCAAGCTACTTACCACATAGCCACTCCTAACTCAGTTCAATCATGTTGTAGCTCTTAATATTTGACAATTCTGCCAAATCAAACAGCTGGCAGCCAATAGTGACTGACATAACACTAAGCTGCATTTGTTTCTTTCTCCTGTCTATTCTCTTCCCTGTCTTCTTGAAAAATCTTATATTAGGGTTTAATGATTTACATCAAGAACCTTGATTGGTTAATTACCTAATGTTATCAAGTACATTTGAGTAATGCAAACAATCAATTTTTGCTGACATCAATCAAGGAAAATTCATCATCTTCATGTCTATTCAAAGAAAATTAGTGGTCACCTTATTTATGGCATCATCAGTCAATATGGAGTGTTTGCATATTTATCAAAATTTTCTAATTGGAAATATTGATTCCCAGTTCCAAATTCTAAGTAGGGATTTGGTACAGAATTTTTAAAATAAAAATAAACTCAGCTTCCTTAACATATGAATAATCCACTACTTCATTCTCAGGAGATTAAGCTAATTATTATAAAATGTTGTTTCTATTATTCATCTATGAAATTAGCTATTAATAAAATATATGACACATGGTGCGAATTTAAAAAGTTTTCCAAAGTGATTTTGTGCACAGTGCGAAACCAATTTGTTCATGATTTTAAAATTTTACCTGTAAGTGGCTAGTAATGTGAAGGTGCAGAACCTAGTGGTCAGGCTGTTGCACTCATGATCTCTAGATCATGGGTTTGCCCTGATTGGGCAGCGTATTTGTGTTCTTGAACAAAGCACTTCATTTTACATTGCTCCAGCACCCCTTTTTGACCAGGGGGGAGTATTGGCCTGCTCACCTAGCCAGCACTGTGGTGCCATTTGAAGGTTAAAACAATGCAAAAGCACATTGTGACCATTGATGCATAGCAACATCTTATGGCTTGGTTGGTCACATGGTCACATGTAAGTGGCTAGTATCTATTTATGGGGTCTCTCTTAAATGTGGTTTTGCTTAATTTGTTTTTTGTTACTTTGTGTTGTGATTCTTTTGAAAATAGCATCGTTGATTGTTTCCCATTGGCTGACCAATGGTTCATTGCATTTAACACAGAAAGACAAATAAAGGAATATTCTAAACTTGTTGCTGAAGAAATATAAGTACTTCATTTGAAAAACACTGATTTTTCAGTTTCTTGACAATATTAACATTCCATCATCATCATCATCATGTTTTAGCGTCCATCATCCATACTGGCATGGGTTGGACGGTTTGAACAAGGCTGGTAAGCTGAAGAGCTGCACTAGACTCCAGTCTGATTTGGCATGGTTTCTACAGTTGGATGCCCTTTGAATGCCAACCACTCAAGAGTATAATGGGTGCTTTTATGTGCCACTGGCATGGATACCAGTTACGTGACACCAGTATCTGCCATGACCATGATTTCACTTGGCTTGATGGGTTCTCACATTCACAGCCTATTGCCAAAGTCTCGGTCATTTGTCATTTCCTCCGTGAGGCCCAGCACTTGAAAGGAGCTTTTTACATGCCATCGGCATGGGTGCTAGTTATGCAAGACTGGCATCAGCCACATTGCCTCCATGAGGCCTAATGCTCAAGAGGTGCTTTTTCTATGCCACCCACATGGGTGCCATTTATGTGACATTTACATGACACATATGATGGACTTCCCAGAGTTTACACACACACACACACACAAAGCCTTATTTATTTTGAGGCCATTGTAGAAGATACTTGCCCATGATCATGTACATTGGGATCAAACGTGAAACCCATTGTTGCAAAACAATTTTCTTGACCACACAACTTTATCTGTATTTGATTGCAGTGCTAGTTTTTCTGAATGAGAATTACACCAATGAATTAAGTAACTGTGGTTACAGCCTCACAAACATTAGAAGCTATATTTTTGAACAGAATGCACAGAGAAATGAATATCTATAACATGCTGTATAATATGTTTAACAAAAAAACTGATTATTAGAATGAGTCTCCACACTGAACAGTCTCTCTAATAATCATGTTAAAGTGAAGGATTCTATGATTCCAGTATGTTTTATTACACAATTGAACTTGGGAACTTGTGAGTTTTGAGATAATTGTTACCAATGAGTGTTATATATGTAAAGTCAGTGTTAATGCAGAGAGCAATAAAAAGCTAACTAAAAATAATTATGAGTTGAGGAGCAAGAATAATCAATGATTGATAATTCTATTTTTTTTTGCTAACTGCAGGAAACTTTGAACTCACCAGCAACACCGATCAGCTTACAATACATAAATGGCTCATATTATTTTCCTCACTATAATTATTTATATTTATCTTTTTAAGCTCTCTTGCTTTAAATGTTAACACTAACTCAATGATTCTAATGTGTTTGTCATTTATTTAATTATATCCTTCATATGGCATGATATCCAAAATTTAGGTGATCTGGTTACATAATAAAAGCTTCTAGTTCAAGTTGATCTATCAATGCAAAATTTTTTTCATTTTGACATTTCAATAGTATTTCTTCACAAACTGATGCACGTACTCAAAGAAAATATTATGAAACTTAAAGATAAACTTGCCTTAAATTTTAATGTAATGTATTATATTTCAAATCACTTCTTATTACATTCACAGTTGTATAGCTTCATAATACTTCTTGGGATAAAAACTGAAAAGTAAGAAAAAAATTTTTCACATTCTAACTAAATAGATATATTGAGAAAACTCTTAATTAATATTTTAAATTTTTGTTCTTAAAGAAATGATTTAAATTAATTCTATTGTATCAAATATTTCACCTAATGTTGTTTTTAAAATTTCACTCCCATGCTGTTATCTCTGCAGTCATTGAAAAAACAGCATGCATTTCTCACCACTCAGAAAAATAAAAAGGAAAAAGAAACGTTTCATTCTTGTCATAAAGAAGAGTTACTTGTTCCAACTCAGATCACTATTCTTTTAGAATCTAATTAAAAAATTGGAACTGATTTTTCTTTTAAAACATATAATTCTATTCCTTTTGTTTTTTCCCACAAGGAAAAAATTTTCAAGCCAAGGTGTTTTCAGTAAGAAACAATTGAGGACATGTTTAAATAAAGCTATTGCTAAACAGTCACTCAACTTATAGTGGATATTACAGATACAGATATCAGTAGTCTGTTATGATGGATGTATTCTTCATCATCAGGGTGTGTTGAATGATTAATAAAGGAATTTTTTTTTTTTTTTTCTATAAAATAATAGTGCTTTACTTGATTACCAATGACTGGAAATTTTAAGAACTTCATAAACAAAAAAGCTTAACCAAAAAAATTAAACTTGTGAATGCTATTCATCTTTTTCCTTATTATTCTTTGATTATAATTTCTAATTTCTAATCTGATCTCATACTATGATGAAATAATTTCTGTTTGATAGCTGTAAATTGTTTGCGGAATTATTTGGAGACTTTCAGCTGTGATTTTTTGAAAATCTGTTTTAAACTGTTGAAGGTGGTGTGTGTTTATGAAAAGATGATGTTGGTTCCACTACACATATCAAGGAATACACCTAAAAAAAAAAAATAAGTAACAGCTTGAAACGAATGTCTACACTCCAAACAATACATCAGAAAATTACTTGTTCCATTCTTTGTAGCTAAAACTGAAATTGTTGGCTGCTGTATGATATTTTCATGGAGTGAAACTCCTTGCAAACAGTTATTGTTCTCTATGTAAACATCAAGAACTCTCTCTCTCTCTCTCTTTATTCTCTTAGCTCCTAAACTAGTAAGGTTTTATGAAGAAAAGCAAAACAACACATTCCAGACTGACCTTCTTTCCATTTTTATTGAAATATCTCACTTCAAAGAATATTTACTTATTAAGTCACTGGTAAGGTCATGTTGATGATTTTAAAAACGGATAAGATAAAGCTATACATGATTACCATTGGTTAGATATTTTAAGCATTTTCTGATATGAAGACAAAACCAATAAAATATATGAATCCTGTCCATCTTTTTCTTTCTAATTCCTTAATTCCAATTTCAAATTTCTAGTCCTGTCTCATATTATGTCAAAATGATTAACACCTTTGTAATACCTGTGACAACTAGAACTACACATGCTTATGCTATATGCTTAAGTCATGACACCAATATACCTGACTGTCTCTGGTTCACAGATAGAAGTCATAAGAGTACATATATAAATTATGACTTTCAACATAATTTTAAGCTATAATTATCTATTTAATTATATACTAATCATTAAGATTACTATTTCAGTATGTGTAAGTTAATTTATTTTTATAAAAGTCATCTAACTCTTTACAGTTTTAAAAAATTAATTTTAACTTTTACATAAAGCATTTTTTTGTAACTGTATCATAATATTTTTAAATAGATATTTATTAATATAAATATTTCTGCAGGCATGATTATGTCTAAAATGTACTAAAAATAGTGTAAAATATACGAATTAGACAGTTGTATATATAGCAGTTCGTTTGTTGCATACTTTCGATACATACTTCTGTTTAATGTGTTTTAATAAGAAAGCAATTAAGATTTTCAGATTGCTTTTAAAGCAATATTTGTAAGAACTGACCCTGAACAAGTAGTCGTCTGCAAAAAGGATGAAATATTATTTATATCTCTTGTGTACTGCTTTATTTTCATAATACTTGTGGCTATATATAAAGATAGTGGTACACTAAAAACTGGTGGAATCTGTAATAAACTATATTAAATTAAAGCTAAGATAAAGGTAATGGCTTCCTAGTTTTCTTATATTGTGCCACAAACACATGTAAAATCAATCATTCATTATATAAAATAAATGACGTTTGCAATTGAAGGCTAGGTACGAATATCACTGCTTGACAGTGGCACTTCATTAGAGCTATCATGTAATATCAAAGCAAGGAAGCACCACCCACCCCATTTTCACCTACCCACCTTTGTCCTCCTTTAAATGCACTCGGAACCTATGCGATCTTCTGGTCTGTAGCACCTTCTATCCCCCCACCCAGCCAGCCCCACCTGGATCCTTCCCATGCTCCAGATCCTGCTGCCACACCTGCCCCTTCATCACCAACACTACCTCTCTCACTGGTTCCAATCAGCACACTCTTCACATCACAAATTCCTTCTCTTGCACCTCTTGTAGCCTCATATACTGTATTAGATGCAACCACTGTGGTAAACTACATGTAGGTCAGACGGGCCGCCGGCTGGCCGACCGATTCACCGGACATCTAAGGGATGTTTGGCTATGTTCGAGCACCCCTGTCGCCTATCACTTCCACTTGGCCAACCACTCCCCCTCTAATATCCCCATCTTTGGCCTCACTCTGCACCACGGATCCACACACTTGTGACTGCCTAGAACAATGTTATATTTTTAATCTACGAACAACTATTCCCTTCGGACTAAACACAACCCCCTCCTCCTATTGACTGTCTCTACAACCTCCTGCAACAAAACAACCTTATTTCATTTTTCATTTTTTTGTTTTTAATTGCACCATTTTGTGTTGTATTAACTTCTTCTTTATCCCCTTTCAACCTTATATTTTATAATTTATTATAATTGTTATTTCTATATACACACACACATACACACACACATGTACATACAAACACACGTACATATACACACACACACACATGCGCACATATATGTTCTATCATTACACACACACACACACCTGCACACACGCACATACACACACATACACACACATACCTCCTTCTCTTGCATTCTCCTCTCTTAGAAAGAACTTTTTCTTCACCCATTCCCTTCCAGTCATTTGAATATGTGACCACATGTGTATCGTTGGCGATTTTCTTTCTCTGTCTTCCCTTCTTTAGACCTTTTCTATATTTCTGATGAAGAGCTCCACACGAAACGTGGTATCCTCTTTCTTTTCTTTCCTTTCCTGAGCCTCCAGTAACGCAGTATTTGTTCCACATCCTCATGTTGTTTTTTTCTTGCTTGTTCTTGTTTGGATTGACTGTGCACCACCACCACCACCATAATCTTCATCATCGTCATCGTCATCGTCGTCGTTGTCATCATCATCATCATCGTTTAGCATTCTTTTTCCATGCTGACATCTGATAGATAGTTTAGCTGGTGCTGGAAAGCCAGGAAATTGCACCAGCTTCCATTGTCTATTGTGACATGATTTCTGTGGCTGGATGCTCTTCCTAATGCCAGTCACTTTATAGAGTGTATTGGGTACGTTTTATGTGACACCAGCACCAGTGGGGTTGCTAAGTAACTTGCAAGACTAGGATCTCTCAGCTGAGAGAGGGAGTGGTACTGAGGGACATGACTTTGTGTCAGTTGAGAGGTTAAAGTATAATAGAGAGATAAAGACAGGTATCTAACTTGGCTACTCTGGTAGGAAAGGAAAGGGGAGCAAAGAGAAATACAGAGAAAATTAGAGACAGAGTGTGAGAGAGAGTAATAGACAGTGTTGGAGGTGTATCAGAACAGGCCCATAAGGTGCAGTGGGGATAATTATAAGTAAATATAAGTGGTACAGAAAGGATAGTGGGGGATACTTCATAAAAGTGTGAGGGGAGATTTTTAAACATGGGGAAGAGGTAACTGTAGTGAGTGATGGTGAGAGAAAATGGAGTGGCAGGGTCGTCTAGATAGAAATGTGAGGGCATGGAGTGTGTGTGCAGGAAGGCAAGTAAGGGAGAGTGGAGGGACCTGCAGCAGGTAGTGATCAAGGGTAGGGAAAGGGGGTGTATATGGATGGTGGGGAAGTTTTGACATGGGACAGACTCTGTGTGTATGTGTGAGGCAGAGAGGGCATGGCTGTAAAGGTTTCACCCATATGACCACAGTTTTACTTAGCTTGATGCGTTTTCTCAAACGCAGCAAATTGCCAGATGTCCCAGATCCTTACCATTTCCTCTGTGAGGCTTAATATCTGAAGCTTGTCATATATGTATGTGTGTGTATTTATATATATGTGTGTGTGTGTGTGTGAGTGTGTGCATGCGTGTGTGACAGGCTTCTTTCTGTTTCCATCTTATAAAACCACTCACAAGGCTTAGTCAGGTTGGGGCTATTGTAGAAGACACTGGCACAAGGTGTCATACAGTGTGATTGAACCTAAAATCATGTGCTTCAAAAGCAAACTTCTGAACTATACACACCTGCATTTAGTGCAGCCATACAATATATATTACTATAGAATTTATACATCATTTGTATATCCTGTTTTTATTTATAAATCTTAAAACTTGAATTATATGTTATATTTTTAAATGGTTTCTTCAGCTGTTCTTTATAAACATTGATGACATCTAGAATGTCTTCATTTCTCTTCTTGCATGTTTTGTAAATGAAAAATTATATTTGCCAAAATTATCATATAAAAATATTTAAAAAAAATGAAAACTTTAACTTTTAATTTGTAGTTACCACAAAGGTATTAAGGTTATTGCTCAAGATATGAAGAAATATTGATTTCAAATTTTGACACAAGGCCAGCAACTTCAGGAGAGGGTACATCAACCTTTGTGTTCTACTGGTACTTATTTTATCAACACCAAAAGGATAAAAGGCAAAGCCAACTTCAGTGGAATTTGAACTCAGAATGCAAGACATTTTGTCCAGAGTCCTAAAAATTATAAGGAAATATTATAGAGTCAGTATTTATAATGTTTAACTTTAAGTGGGTGAGCTGGCAGAATTGTTAGCACACTAGACAAAATGCTTAGTGATATTTTGCCTGTTGCTATTTTCTGAGTTCAAATTCTGCCAAGGTCAACTTTGCCTTTCATCCTTTTGGGGTCAATAAATTAAGTGCCAGTTGCATATTTGGGTCGATCTAATCGACTGCACCTTCTCCCAAAATTGCAGGCTTTGTGCCTAAAGTAGAAAGGGTATAATACTTAACTTTTATGACATTTGTTTCTAATAAACCACTAGAATTTTATATTTTTTCTTTTAAATATATTTTTCTGTATCCATAGAATAGATGGAGCTTTTGGGCTTTTGAGGGAAAATTATTTGTACAGTTGGATGCTTGCCTTTATTGTTAACCATTGAATTATGAAAGCTGAAATGAAGTCAGCCTTTTGTTTAGTGAAGAAAGCAGGGTTATATGCTTTGCTGGAAAGGTGTGTGTAATACAAACAATAGCGATTGTAAGAAGTAGTTTTTTATCAATTACATTTTAGAAAACATTACAAACAACGATTTTCTTTTAATAAGATTTGTAGAAATGTTAATTCTTTCAAATGTCAAGAAGGCTCCCTGGAAGTGGTTGATAGTGTCTATTCTCTAAGTGACTAAATCAGCTGTGAAGGTGGGTAATTTGAAAGCAAAATATCCTCAGTAAGGATGAGATAGAAGTTCAGTGAGCCATTAACTTTACTAGTAATAAAAGGAGTCTTTCTTTTAGTGAAGGAGAGATTACATGATGCATTTGTATGAACACTCAAGATGTCAGAAATCTAGAAATAAATGTGAAAGGAATGTGCAGTTGGATGTGTAATGTTGATGTGCAGGAATTGCTAAGGACAAATGAACTGAGAGAAGAACTAGGGATAAGAGGAATCAAAAGTAGTGCACAAGAAATAAAACTGTACAGGTAAGGACATGCAATGTGTATAAAGGATTGTTTAAAGATTTGCCTAATGATATTGAATATTTTCATTGCCTATTTCTGATGACTCAGCTACTTCCTTTGCCCTCAAATTCTCAAAGGCCATTTTGACCATATAGCTATCAACTTCTGTAGATATCCCTCTGTTGAGTTTAGCATAGGTTACTGTTTTTACTCCCAAACATTTACCTCATTCAACTACTCTTCATAGCAACATTCACATGCCATTTTCTATTTAGCGTCAATAAGATCAAGTGTGCTGGTATCCTTAAGTGTATTCTTCTAAATAACAATATCCCAATTCATACTGAAACACTGCTTTGCAATCTTACTTCACTCCTTTAATCCTCATGCTGCAGATTATTGGTAAACCTCTAACTTTCAGCCTTTTTCCTGTTAAGTATAACTGTCATCTAACCTTTCCTATAGCTACCTTGTATTGTTCCTTGCTCCCATTTTTCTTAAATTCTTTCTTGGCTTGCCTCTAGCTCATATGTCTCTATCAAGTACACCAATTCCCAAATCAACTGATCAGGTCTGTTGCTAGCAGCAAGTTGGAGCATAAAAACTCCCAATTGTCTTCAGTTTTATAGTTCTGTCTATTCCTTCTCAACATGTGTCACCTAGTACTTCTTTCAACCTGTTTCTGGTCAAAGTATCTTTCGGTTTTCCATACTTCGTTTTCCTGATTGCTTTGAGTTTCTGACTGAGTGTAGTTCTTATTCTAATGTTATTAATTACTAGTCTGTGATGAAAGGTTCATTCTTTACTAAGGGAAGACACAATAATCACAACCACATGTCTTTCCTGTATCCTGGTAAGTATGAAGACTCTCTGACTTACTTGTTTACCTAATTGGTTGATTTCAGGTTGCAGTTTGGTTGCTTCTGTACACTTCATACATTTCTTCATTACTGCACAAACCTGTTTACAAGCTTGTATTCTTTTATTCCTTTTCTTCTTTGAGTCATTTTGACTGTGGCCATGCTGGAGCACTGCCTTTTAGCAAAAGAAATTGACCCTGGACTTATTCTTTGTAAGCATGGTACTTATTCTATCAGTCTCTTTTGCTGAACTGCTAAGTTATGGGGATATAAACACATGAAAATCAGTTGTCAAGCAATGTTGGAAGGACAAACACAGACATAAACACACAAATATATACATATACATATACTCAGTGATGCCCAAAGTTGTATCAAAGTAACACTACCCCCTGATATATAAATATATGTGTGTGTATCTGTATGAGCATATCTCTGTGTATGCATATATGTGTGTGGATATATATGACAGGCTTCTTTCAGTTTCCGTCTACCAATTCCATTCACAAGACTTTGGTCTGCTTGAGGCTATGGTAGAAGACACTCGCCCAAGGTGCCACACAATGGAACAGAATCTGGAACCATGTGGTTGGGAGCAAGCTTTTTATCACCCAGCCGTGCCTGCATCTGAAAATTTTCTTTATCGTTACTGTTTTACTAAATAGGTTGCTTTCATTGAAGATTGCAAAATCCATGTATCCTCATCTAAAAATTTTATTTGGAATAACTACTTTCCTATACAAATGCTGGCAAGCCTGACCCCCTGAGCTGGTTCCCCTTCACTGCATATGTTTGTAAAACTGAGAATGGTTTTTACAGTGTGATACCACACCACTAAATAACAATATGTATCTTCATATTTTGTTACTCATAAATGCTTTTGAGGGCTGAGAATAGATAAGATAGTAAGCAGTGAGCTCACAGATTTGTGTTGAAATCAAGCAGATCTCTAGAGCATACAAATCTATTTTTGTGTGATTCTGTAACTGTGAATCGTAAACAATGTACAACTTGTGAAATTATTTGAAATAGATTTTGTTCATCTTCAAAATTATGTTATTTGGAGGTCATGAATAGACTGAGAAAATATATCCATCATGCATACACTATGTTTTATTATCATAATAAATACATAAATAAACAAAAGTAAATATTTGAAAAACATGAATTATTTATTACGTATTAATGGACAGGGCAAATGAAAAGAACTATAATAAAGAACAAAAACAAGTATTGCTAAGCCACATGTAAACCCTGCTTCAAGGCGATCTGATGGAAATTAGTGAGAGTCCATGATAACAGATAGTGGGTACAAGTAATTCAAAAGTAGATTGCACTAGGTTGCTGTGAAGAAGGAGAGATATGTAGACATGTGATTAGAGTTATTCTAGAACTGACCAACCTTCCTTTTTGGGGTACCCAGGATTAAATTATCCAATTTGCCTCTTCAGTTTTGAAGAGTTTTGATGTGATTTGAGGAGGTAGAATTCCTTCTGATTTCTAGCAAGTGGCTTGACCCTATAGAAACGTCTTCATTGGCACCCCTCCAGATATTTTATGACAGTGTTATGTTATCTTATGAATATTGATAAGAATAAAAAAGATATGTCTCAAGATAATTGATATAGACTTCTAGACTTACTTAATGAGATGCATATTTGTACAAGCAGCTTTATTCAGTGATGCCCAAGTGTTGTATCAAAGTAACGCTACCCCTTAATACATACTTACATATATGTGTGTGTATGTGTCTGTATGAGCATATCTCTGTGTATGTGTATATGTCTGTGCATGTATATTTTGTATCTTCTTCTTTGGCAATCCATCGTAGCATGACATTGACTTTTCTTGTTCAGTATTCATCTCTGGCAGACTTACATGTAGGCTACAAAGTCTGATCTTGATCTGCAACACCAATGACATCTGCTGCAAGTGAAGCTACTTGATGCAACAGAGAAATGAAGATTCTCATGTGTACTTTTGTATTCTCTCTGTTGTTTCTCCTCAATGGCTTGAGTTACGAGCTTCAACCCAAGGTGCTACACAGTGGGAATGAACCCAGAACCATGTGCTTTGGAAGTAAACATCTTATCACACAGCCACCTATAAAATACATATGTATATATATATATATATATATATATATATATATATATATATATATATATATATATACATATGTGTGTGTATATGTATGCATATAGATTAATACACTTGGTTAGGTAAATGCTGGTCAACATATTAAAACACCTCAATGCATTATTGTTAGTATCTCTAAAGAGAAATTTACGTATTCATAAATCATTAATTAATTATTTCCCTAATTATCTAATTTAAAAAATCATTCTTTCATGAGCTGGCATGAATTCAGGTAAAATTTTGAATTACACTCTATAATAGATTATTTGAAGTATGACAAGATGAGTTTGTGAATGTGGATTCCATAAGTTGCTCCAACCAGAATTAATTTCACTATAAAGCTTCTCAGAAGACTATACAGAAACTTGTTTGTAACAAAATATATTCTTGTACGTTTTTGCTTTCATCTGATTAATTTTTTCAACAATGTATGATTATGTAATGTGGAAAAAAAGCAGAATCCACTAAATGCTAATGAATTTGTCTGTTTTAATCCTGTTTTCATCATCATCATCATTCTCTTTCCTTTTTCTCTCTATGACTCTATCCACTTTCGTACCATGCATTCTCTGTCTGTGATAGTTCCACTAATCCAGAGAAAGAGAAAGCAAGAGAAAAAGAAAGAAAGAATTATTGATACTACAATTTCATTTTAAGATTCTATTTCTCTAGATTTTCTCTCTAGTTGTTTGAAACAATCCAGTTGCTTGTTTTTCTTGTTTAGCAATTCTATACAGATCTTCCCTATGAGGTGGTTGCTAACAATATGGATGCTTTTGATGGTGTACATTTTGTAGATTTAGAAACCAAGACGTACATACAGAAAATTCATATGTATGTAGAGATATATAGGAACAATGCAAATCTTAGAAATATTCGATTGTAAGATCATTTACGAATGTTAACATTTAGGTGACTAGATTTCAGGATGAGAATCGATAGAAATGGAATTCTTCTTCATATTCTTTTATTGAAAATATATTAAGAAATTATAAAATAAAATTGCAATACCATATCATTTTCCTCTATTGAATATATCAAGCAGATAAGGTCCAATAAGCAATTTCGATGTTGTTACTTGATTTGTAATAAATAGGAACTAAATCTATCTAAAATTGCAATGTAATGTCTTGTGAAAGTACACATTGAGTTTCATAAACTTCTGACATATAGGAGAGTATTGTAGTTCACTTGAAGCATTGTGTATTGTTTGTAAAGAATAAAAAGTTTAGA
The DNA here is from genome assembly GCF_001194135.2 of Octopus bimaculoides. NCBI lineage: Eukaryota > Metazoa > Mollusca > Cephalopoda > Octopoda > Octopodidae > Octopus > Octopus bimaculoides. Next base: position 70,245,885 of record NC_068984.1, read on the forward strand.
ATGGTACAACAATGCACTATAAAACAAAGAAATGGATTATATCATCATCATCATCATCATCATCATCATCATCATCGTTTAACGACCGCCTTCCATGCTAGCATGGGTTGGACGATTTGACTGAGGACTGGTGAAACCGGATGGCAACACCAGGCTCCAATCTAATTTGGCAGAGTTTCTACAGCTGGATGCCCTTCCTAACGCCAACCACTCAGAGAGTGTAGTGGGTGCTTTTACGTGTCACCCGCACGAAAACGGCCACGCTCGAAATGGTGTCTTTTATGTGCCACCCGCACAAGAGCCAGTCCAGGGGCACTGGCAGCGATCCCGCTCGAAAGACCCCATATGTC
>NC_068984.1:70248419-70258476 GCF_001194135.2 Octopus bimaculoides
GAAGTTGTTTTCTGCACATTTCCAGTATTTATAGCTCCAGAACATCTGCTGCAAACAAAAACTAACTTCCTAGTTAACTTTCCTTTGATATTGCTGCACCTCTTATGTGTCCATAGCTTGCACTGGGTGCATCTTATAGAGTTACTTCCCACTCCTTTTCTACAGATCGAGCAGGGCCATCTACCTGAAGGGGTTTGTGTTTTGTCTGCCTTCCTACTTATGAGGACTTTAGTTTTAGCTAGGTTGACTCTAAGGCCCTTTGATTCTAGTCCTTGCTTCCATACCTAAAACTTGTTGTAATTTGGTTATCTATAGTCCAATGATATTTCGGAATTACAATTCCTTCTTCAGATCTTCTTAGATGGAGTAAGAGATGATAGTCACATTGGAAATACTATTAATCATAGGCGGCTCTGTTAAAACTGTAATAAAGCTAAGCAGCAATGACATAGCAATAAGCCAACGAGGCAGTCACTATGCAGTGACTTAGTATGCAAGAAAGAGCAGCCAAATTTATCTAAAAATATAATCTAGTATCTTAGAAAGAAAAGTAAAGTTTGGTGATGTAGTCCTAACTCTACCAAGAAAATGACTAAAAGTTCATTGCTATAATAGCGGTCTAGTTAATCAAGCCTGGTCTAGAACTAAACAACAATATACAGCATAAAAAAGGTAACAAAGAGCATGCATTATTAAAATATAAAGCAATAGAAAATAACATAGCCATCAAAGATTTTCCAAATCTCAATTGCTACATGAAAAAGTTACAATTTTATTAATATTTACATTTTTTTATGTGGTTATTGACATAGAAAGTTGCAAGGTCTTTTGAAGACTGTAGATTAAATTTGATTAATTATGCTATCTGTAAAAAGAAAAAGAATGATCTGAACAAATAGTCAGCTAGAGGAAAATATGTTAGCTAAGAAAAACATAGTCAATGCTAAGATGTATTTTGTTAGTTCTTATGTTGAAAAGTTAAATTATACAATTTGCTTGTATTCTATATAATTGAATTATAATTCTGAATGAGTGTTAATTTTACTCATTAACCATCTGCGACAAGTGTTGTGAAGTAAAGAGAAAGCTCTTATAGTGAGTCATAATGACTATATACAGTAGACAGATCTTGGTTAAAGACAAATTAATGTACATGGCTAGTAATAGTAACAGTCATCAAATGATCATTAAAAATATTCAGCTTCAGTCAAAGTAAAAATATTATTTCATGAAAAGCTCTCAACTTATTTTTTTGAGTTTGATGCAAAGTATCATGTGTCTACAGCCAGTAGACTAAGGTGACATTTGTTTACTGATCATACTTCAAGAACTCTGCAGAGAACACTTGAATTCCTAGCAATGATGATTTTTGTAGGCGTTCTATCTTTGCATTTATACCAATCTTTTTAAGCCACATTGGTAGTTGAGTACTGATACTTCCAAGCATGCCAATTGATATTGGTATCACATCTACTCTCTTCGTTGCTCACAACCTGTTTATTTCCCACTTCAAATCATCATAGTTGTCCAGTTTTTTTTTCTTTCTCTTTGATCTTGTTGTCACTTGAGATATTCTATGTTGATTATCATGCAAGATTTTTTTTTATTATTTACCACAACAATGTCAGGTTTCTGATGTCTAATCTCATGGTCACACTGAATCATTGCATCCCACAAAATTTTGCAGCCTTCGTTCTGGTAATTCTTCTAGGATTTGGCCATACCACATCTTTGTTCTTTGAAGGCCATGATTTCTCCTGAGTGTCCAAGGGATCATTCTTGTCACATTGACATATTATCTTTTGTAATTGCTTTGTGCTAGTTTCGGGCATTTAATAATCATGTGCCATACTGTTTCACCTCTCTCACCACACACTCTCCATTTGTCACTCTCAGTTGTTTTATCCGTTCTGCACTTCACATAGTTTGTTCTCAATGCTTGTTCTTGTGTCTTTATCTTCAGGTCACTCCTCTGCATCCATAACCACTGGTCTTCTGTATCTGTCTTAGTGTTTGTATCTCATGCAGATTGACATATATTTTTATTCTTTCCATGCTGTTTCTATTTTGAGTTCTTTTCCTCTTTAAATTTTCCTTTCTTTGCATCAATTATTAATTTTGTGACTTCTGCACATGTTTCAGAAATAGTTCCATGGTATTCTTACATGCTGTTTTCCTCTGCTTCTACACAATCCTGGCAACTGAAAAAACCTCTCCCACTCTTTTTTCTGGACAACCTATCAGTGTCACTCTTGGGATGGAATGCTCCGTACACTGTCAATATTTTCCTCGTCGTTGTATTCATGCTCATCAATTCTTTCTTTTGTCAGTTTATGAGTCCAGCTCTATACTGAAGTGATGTTAGTGCCTATGTATTCATGCTATTTCAGTTAGCAGGAATGTTGTCTTAAGGTTTGGTGATATCGAGTCACCTCATTTTTCTGGTTATATGTCAAGCATTACCAGGTTAGATTTTCCTATAGAGTACTTGTAAAATGAAATATTATTACCCAAGGAAGGGATGTCTGCAATATCCATGAGTAAACAATAGAGAAAAAGAAAGCTTCTTTAGAAACTTCTAAAATTTCATTTATACATATTACATTTTCAGACACAAAATGGCAACCACATATAATTATGCCACATGGGAAAATAGTGCAATAGCTAGAAAAAAAAATCAACACAAAATGAAAACACAGCTAAATGTACAAATGGAAGAAGAAAATAAACGGTATGGAGAACAATTATTAGAAGAAAACATCCCAAAAACTCAAATGTGTAATTTGGAAGAGAGTAATAATAACCAGAACAATGATAACTTTTATATGATTCCAAACACTACAGTCTGTTCATATAACACATTGAAAACAAACATTCCCTTGATACTAAATGAACAGACAGAATTTTCAGACCTATCATAGTTACAAAATGTTAATGTGAGAATTTTTAAAGTCCAAGAGTATTTCATTGTCTCATTGTCTCAGGAAATATTGCAGAAGAGGAGGAAGAGAAAAATTATATATATATCTGATTTTGAAAAGATATAGGTGGGTTATGTTACCCTTAAAAGGAAGCACAAAACAAATCCTTGAGAACATATTTAGAGAAAATATCTCATTTGAGAATTCCTGATGATATGGTGCAATTTGCCATACCTTTAACTGAAGATGCATCTAAAACGCTGACTGAAATTGAGAGACATACCATGAACTATACATTTGTGCCTCAGTCCACAACAATCACAATAAGAAACACAACAATCATAATAAAAGATAGTGGACCTGATAAAAGCCCATGGCTTTTTATGACTTTTGTGTCGGAGTATGAGAGAATGGTCAAAACAGGGTTTATAGAAAAGGGATATCTCAATATGAACTTGTAAGTCCTAAGGACCCCACATGGGTCACACAGCTATGCAAGAACTGTACCTGGTAAAAAGCACTGAGTCAATGGCCATGAGTTCTATCATATGGGTAGAAAGCTTACATAGAATTATGACTTGTATACCATTTTCAGGTTTTCTTCGACATTTTAATGCTTGCTACAAACCAAAGACAGCTCATGGCCTAGTGGTTAGTGTATTGCACTCACAATCACAATATCATTGTTTTGGTTCTTAAGTTGTTGGTGCCTTGTGTCCTTGAGCAAGACACTTCCTTTCCTGTTACCACAGTCCACTCGGCTCTAAATGCGTAACCCTATGGTGACCTGCATTCCCAATCAAGAGGATTTCTAGTCAGCAAAGAAGTGCATTGTGACTTGTGGTGTGTTGCAGCATTCAATAGTCTTGTCAATACAGTGGTAAATTGATATCTACACTCATATTTGACTAGTATTTTATTCCATTGAGTTTGAAAGGATGAAACTCAGAATTGGCTTTGGTTGGATTTGAACTCAGGATGTCAAGGGCTGTAACTGAATACCACATGGTATTTTGTTCAACACTAGTAATTGTGAAACGTCCCCCACTCTAATTATAATGGTAATAATAATGACCATAGTACCACCATCAATTTCTCCATGTTCACATCAATGGACCGTGTCCTCTGCACAACATAGCTTTATGCATCTCCATTTCTCACTCATTCAATGAAGGTTCTATGTAAAGTAGTTTATATGAAGAAGGACATCTAGCCATACAAAGCATGTCAGAATTGAAGCACTGGAATAGAACATAGTTCTCCACCTTGTTGAATCCTATTAAACCATCCAGCCAAAGTCAGTATGGAAAATGGATTTAAAAGAATGATGATGATAATTACGATGGTGATGACAATGACGATGAAGGCAATGGTACCACCACTAATGCAAATACCACCAAAGCAAATGTCTCTACTGCCTTTGATGATAGCTCCATTAATTATAAATTTCTGCGTGTTCATATATCTGAACCCTGTCTACTACACAGCACGTCACAATTCATCTTAACTTCTCAAAGTGTAGCTGCACTCATATCAACCTTGTGTCATCTGATGCTAGAAGGGAGGTCTAATTTATACAAGTCTTACTTCAATGCTTCTCAAATTTCTTTTGCTCTTGATTTATCTATAATAAAGATAAAATAATTAACATTAATTGTTTGCTGTTACAAATTGTATGATAATGCCCAAGTTCATTGGTAACTTATTTATCTAGAGATACTATCACACAGGAACTCTCTCCCCTTCTCTCTCACACGCTTTTGTGCGTTCTCTCAAAATAAAATTGTGAAAAGCTTTCAGACTGAACTTCCAACAAATTATTCAGCTTGTATATCAAAATACCATATTCATCGTAAGTTTTACTAATTTTAGTTGCTCTATTTTTGAATTTATTAATGGACAGCTTACAAATTATTACTTCAGCCTAAAGCTACTTCAAGATTGAGTCACTTCCCTTAACTTAGACGTCTTTGTTCTCTTGTATATAATCAGTTTATTAGTTTTCTCATTAAGTTCCTGTAAATATCTGCCTTTTTATTGACCCCTTTGATACTTACTAATAAAAATCAATAGATATTTGTCCTCATTTCCCTTCGGAGACAGTCCATCTTTTATTAGAACTGTTGCTATTCAAAAGTGATCCATCTCATGTCTTAAAGAATACTACTCTTATAATTACAAACCAGTGCATTTATAATGAACACAAAATAGGGGAATCTACAATCCATCAAAGTGATATGAAGTGTATGCATGTGTGAATGTTTGTATGTATGCATATCCTCCTCATCCCCTCACCCTCCTCCTCCTCCTCCTCCTCATTATCATTCTTTAAAGTTCGTTTTCCATGCTGGCATGGTCTGGACAGAAAGCTTCTACAGAGAATTGAACCCTGTACCTTTCAAATTTTGGGTGAGATGTACATACATGTGTGTGTGTGTGTGTGTGTGTGTGTGTGCGATGATTTGGATTTGGGTATATGTCTATTAGTATATCAATTAAAGCACATTCACCATTTGGGCTACCTGATGTCATCCACTATTATGATATAATTGTCACTAGTTGTATGTCAGGAAATCTGCAGTGTGTGTTGAGTTTATAACTGATGTAGGCAGCAGAAGATGGATTTAGTACTAAATCTATCTTCTGTTTCCATTATCAATTGTATATATATATATATATTTATATATATATTTATATATATATTTATATATATATTTATATATATATATGTATATATATGTATATATATCAATTATATATATGATATATATAATTATGCATGTATGTATATTTATGCATGTATGTTTGTATATGGATAGATAGGTAGATAGATAGATAGATAGATAGATAGATAGATAGATATAGATAGATAGATAGATAGAGAGAGAGAGAGAGAGAGAGAGAGAGAGAGAGAGAAACAGAGAGTTAATAACACTCAATTAAGATATAAGATGTATAATCCAAAACATAAAAGATAATAGTTATGTAGCATTCACCAGGTATCATTCATAAGCATCTTTGCACAATCTTTGAATTAAGAAAGGCATATCTAGGGCTGACATCAGCTAAGATACATTTGAGTATTCCTGGACCGTCTTTTGTTGCTGGGGGCTGGGGGAGGAAACTAAAATTTATGTATCCATAGATGCCTACCATCTCCATGTCACCAATATTGTCCAAAATAGAGACTGTTACTTCACACCTGATACAACTTTGAACAAGTGTCATTGTAGGTATTATCACAACACAAAGTGCTGGAGCAGATATTGCAAGGCATTCCACTGTCCTGGATTAATATATTTATATCAACTCTCAAAGAACAAAGGGCAAAGCTAACCTAGGGTGGAATTTGAACTTGGACTGTTGAGAGTCAGAACAAATGCCTCAAGACAGTCTTTCTAATGCTTTAATGACTTTGCCAACTTGCAACATTTAGAGAGCATATATAGATAATATTACTGTACTTGTTTTGAGAATATTCAGTAGAAGGAAGATGGGTAGTTTGTATGACTCAAGTAGTTTCTACCAGATTAGTGAGATTAATGCATTCGATATTTAGTTTAGAATTTTATACATAGGTGCCTAAAAGAAAGATACAAGCAGGGTGCATTTATATAGTTAGTTGACCAGCTAGAAATAACAGTCAAATATCTTCCAAATCATTGGATAATGTAACCTGTACACAATAAAATATATAGTGGTCATGATCAAGAAGCAGTGACTGTAGGTTTGTTCTAATGGAACTGACCTGGGTTAAATAACAAGAATATCAGCAATGACACAGGCAGTGAATAATTCTACAGATAAACAATGCTGATGAGGAGTCTCTGGCTTCAAGCATAAGGCTAAAAAGATCAGATAAGAGAAGAGATGATAAATGACTCAGATAATTGTGAGGGGTGTGGTAAGTAACTTGCTAGACCAAAGGCCATCATAGTAGAGATAAAAGAGGCAGCAAGATGAATCAGTACTTCTAGGAGTGGTACTTAACTACTCAGGTGGTTGGCCTTTGTTTGATGTAGCATAAGCTTGTCACATTGGTGAGTAATGTTCTTATGTGGGCCATTCATGAGTTTTGATCAGATCTCAAGCAATTTTTAGTTCTAAAATGAAGCTTGGTATTTTAAGTTCAAAATGTTCAAAATATTCAAAATGTTTATTGACGAATATAGATTTCAGCTGCTGATGGCAAAAATTCTTCTTTCAGATACATCTTATTAAATGCTAAAGCCAAATCAAGGTGTTTATATGATATGCCACAGACCATGTTTTGTTATTGTATGAATATTTTAATGTTATGTGCAGCTTATTTATCTGTTGACATAGGTACTCTAAGAAGTTTAGCTCTTTAACATTTAGATTACTTCATCAAATGTTATACTGTTATTCATCATCGTCGTTGTCATCGTCGTCGCCATCATCATCATCATTTAACGTCTGTTTTCCAAACTATGCAGGCATGGGTTGGACAGTTTGATAGGAGCCGGCCAGGTAGAAGGCTACACTACACTACTATATCTGTTTTTAGCATGGTCTTTATGGCTGGATGGCTTTCTAACACCACCCACCCAACACAGTGAACTGAGTGTGTTTTACCAGCACAGGTGAGGTCAGTTTTGGCATGGTTGTTACAGCTGGATGCCTTTTAAATGCCAAACACTTTACAGTGTGGACCTGAGTGCTTTTCACACGCCACCAGTACTGGCAGGGTCACCAAGTAACTTACAAGACAAGGAATTTTGAGAAGGGAGGGGGCATTGGAGGTGACCTTGTGTCGGATGATGAAAGATTAGAGAGTGGTAGAGAGACAGAGGCCGAAACAGGTGCCTTGCTATAGAGGAGGTACATGGTTACTTGGCCAAGAGAGAGAGAGAGGGAGAAAGAAAGAGAAAGAGAGAGAGAAAGAGAAAGAGGGAGAGAAAGAGAGAGTCAGACAAAGAAAGAAAGCGAGAGTGATAGAGAGGAAGAGAGAGGGTTAGTGAGAGAGAGAGAGAGATGGAGGGAGAGAGAGAGAGAGAGAGAGAGATGGAGGGAGAGAGAGAGAGAGAGAGAGAAGTAACAAGAAAGAAAACAGAAATATGTGTAAAGGAGAGATTGGTTACCTAGCCAGAGGGAAGAGCAAAGGAAGGAGAGAGAAAAAGGGATAAAAAATGAGGGCAGAAACAGGTGTGCTGCTGTAGAGGAGATACATGGTTACCCAACCAGAAGAAAGAGCAAGGAAAAGAAAGAGAGAGAGAGAGAGAGAGAGAGAGTGGAAGAAAGGAAGAGTGTTATACTTATATATTCACATTTTGTAAATTTAATCCTGTATTATCTTGTAGCTTTGAGATTTCAAAGATATGATTATATATTTTTAGTATGACATTGCAGGGAAGGAGTGAGATGCTGGATCAGGCATAAAATTAGTAGAATATTTGAGCTAAGTTGAATTCTTTAGAAGAAATTAAATGTAAGCTAGTGGAACATAAAGTGATAGAAATAATGTTAATTATTGGTAAATACTAATTAGAAGTGCACGTGAAATTTCCCAAATAAATAAATCTTTCAAAATCTATAAAAGGAATCTAAATGCAAATGAAGTTTTAAAACAAAAATATTTATACATACACATGTATATATATATATATATATATATATATATATATATATATATATATATATATATATATATATATATATATATATATATATATATATATATGTTGTCTGAGAAGAAATTGAATATAACCTAGTGAAATACAAAGTGTTAAGAATTGCAAACGATAACAAAAACTAATTATTGATAAATACTATTTGGAAACACATTTGGGATGCAAGATTAGTGGGATATGGTGAGTGGAAAAATAAATGTAGATTTTAAAAGAACTATAAATGAACACTGCACACAAATGAAAATTTAAACATAGACAAATATATTCTCTGTTGAAGACAAAAAACTGATGGAATTAATGTTTCTCAATATACCACATGCATGTATTATAAGTAGGCATTTTAAATTTGAGAATATTTCTCTTAAAATTCTCTCTTCCTACTCTCTCTTATATATGTGTGTAGAGCATGAAATGTATAAAACAACCTTTTAAACGATTCTGAAATAAAAATGAAACAAGACTTTGTAGATAGCAACATTTTTTTTTTTTTTTTACATATTGTTTCTTTTATTAGTTTACCCCCTCCCATGCTACATTTAAAAGACAATATTATATGCACACTAAAAACTAGCATTTCATCAGATATTGCCTGAAGCATCATTTATCAAGTCAAGTCTCATTTCACTATATATGATACATACATATATACAAATATGCACTAATATGTTCATATGTGTGATTTTTTATTTCATTGCCCACAAGGGGCCAACATGTTTATATGTGTGTGTGTGTATGTATATATTTATGTACATATATATATGCATATTTGTGTTTATATATATGTGTGTGTGTGTGCATCTAAATGTATATTTATATATGTATATACATGTATGCATCTATGTCAGCATACATCTACATTTATAACATATGTGAATGATTATGCATACACAAACTCACACAGACATGTATATGTACTTACCTATGATATATTTATACATATATATGAATATATATATGTGGACATAAACTCACATAACATCACTGAAAAGCATAGTAATACTGTGAATTATAAGTTTCAGTATATTGTGTTCTGAAACCTAGTTATTGGGTCTTGGTATAGCATATTTGATCTTGGCACTGTGTCCCCAACAGGTATGAATGAACGTTTCTCTAATCTTTCCACCTCCTCTTAATTCTTTTTAACCCGCTTTAATCCTCCTTCCACTCTCTCTGCTACATTCCCATATTTACTTACCTCTACTCTCTCCATTACCCTTTTTCTTCTCCTTCTGCATGCCTTCTCCTATAACTTTTGTTTCACGTCAGCAGCCTGTGTTATTCTGCGTCCATTATCAGTTGCAGCCAGTTTTTTTAAGCCAAGAGGATGTAAACTTTGTTTGACATTTTTTTCTTTTTTCGAAACATTGGATATTCCACTCTTCACGGCAAATTCCCTGTTCCCCCTTTCACTTTCACTATATTTTTTCAATCTTACTGACGCAGATTATTGCCTGATTGTATATATATATATATATATATATATAT
>NC_068984.1:70258788-70271391 GCF_001194135.2 Octopus bimaculoides
TATATATATATATATATATATATATATGTGTGTGTGTGTGTGTATGTACACACACACATACACACACTCACACAGACATACACACATAAATATATACATATACATATATACATACATGCATACATATATATATATATATATACAACAAGCTTCTTTCAGATTCCGTCTATCAAATCCACTCACAAGGCTTTGGTCAGCCCAAGGCTATAGTAGAAGACACTTGCTCAAAGTTCCACACAGTGGCACTGAACACGGAACCATGTGGTTGGGAAGCAAGCTTCTTACCACACAGTCATACATAAACATTATCAATCACAAATATTTAATGTACACACTTCATGCATTTGCCAGTAGGCTACAATTTGATGTGGTGGAGAATACTCCCTCAAAGTGCTGGGTGTTTGAGAGTGTATTCTTCCACCACACGAAATCACAGCCTACCAGCAAATACATGAAGCATGTGCATAAAATATTTGTGCTTGCTAATGTGTATTGCACTAGTGCCGTTTCTGTTTCATGTTTGAATACAACAGACAATTGGAATTTGGACAGCTCCCAACTGGCCAGCTTCATGTCACACAGTCCATCCATGCCAGTATGGAAAACAGACGTTAAACGATGGTGATGACCATGATGATGATGATGTTGATGATGATGATGATGATGATGATGATGATGATGATGATGATGATATATGCATGCATACATACATACGCAGGAGTGGCTGTGTGGTAAGTAGCTTGCTTACCAACCACATGGTTCTGGGTTCAGTCCCACTGTGTGGCATCTTGGGCAAGTGTCTTCTACTATAGCCTTGGGCCGACCAAAGCCTTGTGAGTGGATTTGGTAGATGGAAACTGAAAGAAGCCCGTCGTATATATGCATATATATGTGTGTTTGTGTGTCTGTGATTGTCCCCCCACCATCGCTTGACAACCGATGCTGGTGTGTTTACGTCCCTGTCACCTAGTGGTTCGGCAAAAGAGACCGATAGAATAAGTACTAGGCTTACAAAGAATAAGTCCTGGGGTCGATTTGCTCGACTAAAGGCAGTGCTCCAGCATGGCCGCAGTCAAATGACTGAAATAAGTAAAAGAGTAAAAGAGTAATACATACATACATACACATATTTAGACAGTTACAAACATGCAGACCTGCATGCACGCACACACACACACACACACACACATGCATGCATACATACACATATATGTATATAAAATAATAAAGAATTAAGATATATTAACTTACAAATGTTTTGAATAGTTTAGCAAATGTTGCACATTGTAATTTGGATATTTTAATCAATTTTTCAGTTTCACAATTAATTAGACAAAATTACAGAACTGCTGACTCCAAACTATTTTTCTGAATGCTTCTATGTTTTTTGCTAAATTTTGTATGCACTGAGATAATATGGAATAGGTTGACAAACTATATATACCAGATTTCTGTCTCTGTTTTATTGCCAAGTGTACATTTCACAATCAAGGGACGTATTTTTATCAGATGCTATTAGTTTAATGAGTGCAAAGGTGTGTGTGTGTTTTTGTTATGTTATTAAATGCAGCATAAGTTTTTTGAAGCCTCAATGAACCTTAAGAGAAATGCCAAGGTTAATACAGAATTGTATAATTTTGACTAGAAGAAATTATAAGTTACATATAAATAAAATATACCATATGTATACACAAATGCTCACCTTTATAAATGCATATACATTTATAAGTATATGCATATATTTATATATATACAAATGCACACACACATATATACATACATCCCCATATATTATGTAATCTGTGTAAGTTTGTTTTATAAATATATACATTCACACTTGAATATTAATCATCAGAAAACTTTCTGTCTTTGCCTTTTCTTTGTTTACATGTATTTTGTATATCAAACACAAACAATTTTATCTGTTTGTTTGCATTAATGTCTGTCTATATATATATATGTACATATACATACATACATGAATATTTGAATATTCAAGTTCACTAATGACATACTTGTAAGAAATTTCTACTTTTGTCTAATTCCAACTTGTGCCATTTTTCTTCAAGATTAATGATTTAGTTGTCCAAAAAGAAGCTGTAATATATTGAAGCATAATTTCTATGTTCCTCTTGGAAATGCAAAATTTTAGCCATTTTCAATAAGTAACAAATATCTTGAAAAAAATTTATCTTTCTTTCTCACACATGTTGAATATTTTATTAGCTGCTTTTTGGGGAATCAATAATGTTCCATTTTGTTAGTGTGAAATGTTATAAATATCTCTGATATCATACTGCTTACAAATTTGAAATTTTGCATTATTTGTCCAACTTATTTTTATTTGAGCCAGTTTATAGACTTGGTTTCTCATAATTGGCAGTGATATTTCAAAAAAGCACTCCTGTTAATGTGAAAAAATTTCAATTCCTTGAGAGAGCAAAATACCAAAATTTCTGCTGTAATTTGACTTAAATTTTGACACTTTCAGTAAGTGTCAAATATTGCGAAAATTATTCACTTTCTCTAAAACATCCTCAGATATTTTACAAATGGTTTCTATTGCCAATTTCAGAACATTGAGTCTTACAATGGAGATTACAAAAGATTGAAATATTTGGCGCCTTTATATACTCAATAACACTTGGCCACTACAGCAAAATTATTAATGCTCTTCTTACGGCTGAAGAGGGTTTTTGCCTTGCAAATTCCCTCATGCTAGTTCATGTAAAAGCATGTGTGCCAGTCCACATAATAAGCACACATGCATGTGCAGTGTATAAAGTACCCAGCACACTTTGTAAAGTAATTAGCATTAAAAAGGGCATCCAATCATAGAAACCAAGCAAATCAGGCTGGACCCTGGTGCAACTCTCCAGGTTACCAGCTCTGGTCAAACTATCCAACCCCTACTAGCATAGAAAACAGACATAAATGATGGTGATGGTGATTATGTGTAAGTCATTTCATATTTTTATTATGGAAAGTGCAAAATTCCTGTCACATACCTGTTAGAAATTTAAAAGTTTATCTCATTCCACCCAAGTTATTGCCAGATTCTTCCAATAATCACCAAATTAAAAAACATACTATATATATATATATATATGTGGGTTGGCGGTTAGTGTGTTACACTCATGATTGCAAGATCATAGGTTTGATTCCCAGACATTGAGTTGTTGAGAAAGCACTTCATTTCACACTGCTCTGCCATAATTTCACCATCTAACATGTGCCACATGGCGCACCTGTGCTGGTAATGTTAATTTGATGGATGGGGTGAGCTTACATGTACACAAACGTTTGATCGCTATAAACAAATCGCTTGTGTAGTTTGGCAAGAAATTGCCGAATCCTCATACATTGTCTAATGACAGGAGAGTCCATGGTATACATGATATATATAAATACATATATATATAGGGAGAGAGAGAGAGAGAGAGAGAGATATACATATATATGTATAAATATATAAATATACATACATTGTTTCCTTTTGTGTCAACTTAGTCTCAACCTTTTTCTGTTCTTATTGTTTTACTGTGATAGCCATTTGTAACTGAAAGTGATGTGAATCATACAATTCAATTATATATATAATGGTCCTTAATTCAAATTTTTATCAGAGATCTTTTAAAATTCAAGAATTTTTGAACACCAAAGTACAGTAAGAAACCAAATTAATAAATGCTATAAACAACAAATCAAAAAATTTGTTTATTCATTACTTGGTTTTTCTATTGCTATGAGACAAAATATTTCTTGTCAATTTTGCAGCCATAATTATGGTAGCAAGCTCACAGAATTATTACCTCACAGGTAACCTTCTTCCCAACATCTTATGTTCTGAGTTCAAATTTTGCTACAGTCGATTTTGCTTTTTATCCTTTCAGGGTTGATAAAATAAGTACCAGTTGCATACTGTATTCCCTATAATTGACTTACCTCTCCCTCAGATTAGCGGGCCTTGCACCAAAATTTGAAACAAATATTGCTGCAATAAATACAATTTAATCCTGCTACTACATTTAGAATATCACCTTTTGTTTACCCTTCTTTCTATATTTAACCCATTAGCATTTTAACTAGACATATCTGGCCTAAATATACAGGTAGAGGTGTGGCTTTGTGCTAAGAAGCTTGCTTCCCAACCACATGGTTCCAGGTTCAGTCCCATTGCATGGCACCTTCTATTATAACCTCAGGCCAACCTATGCCTTGTGAGTAGATTTGGTAGATGGAAACTGAAAGAAGCCCGTTGTGTATATATATATATGTATATATATTTATGTGTGTGTGCGTGTGTTTGTGTTTGTCCCTCCACCATTGCTTGACAACTGATGTTGGTGAGTTTATGTCCCTGAAACTTAGCAGTTCAACAAAAGAGACTGATAGAATAAATACTAGACTTACAAAGAATAAACCCTGGGTTAATTTCCTCTACTAAAGGCAGTGCTTCAGCATGGCCGCAGTCAAATGATTGAAACGCATGAAAGAGTAAAAGAGTAAAGTTGTTTTATGTTCAAACCAGCCATATCCAACCTCTTACACCTATCCATCAATGTCATTCTAATAATAAACAATTGCATCATCAAAATCTCAAAGTTAAGACACAATGCATGATTAATTCAAGACAATGTTAATAAATAATTATTACATTTGACAGAGTTATCTGAATACTAAAGAATTAGACATAACTTGTAGAGCATGATTCCTGTAAGCATGAAATATAAGCTATTTTCAGAATTTGCGGAAAATAAAAAATGCTGAGATTTCGTTTTTATTTTTCTAAATGTATTATTGATAAAAGTGGAGATGATGGATTATAAAAAGTTGAGTCCTTGCCTAAATGTCTTATGTCTCTTGCTTGTGAGATTAAACCATCTAATTTTGATGGATGAAAGTCAGAAACTACTTTAGTGTAATGGGATGGAAAAAAAGGCAGGAAGCTACCTGTGGGGTTCAGACCATACATCTACTGCAGCCAATACAATATTCATAATACCATTATATTAAAGTAATTCCCAACTCCCATCAATCCAAATTAGATACTTTAATCTATTATTGAGCTATTATTTAAAAATGGTTTCACATAAAAGATACATCATTTATAAAAATTTATTTAAATGTCTTATAGTATTCAGTATCATTACACTGGATTTCACTATCTGACAGAGAGCTGGGTCCTGTCTAAAACATTGAAATTTTCTTACAGTACATAAATGTATTTCATTTTGGTAACATTGTTGAACTGATTTTGTCAATACAGACCATCAGTAGTCTGCTGCATTTCAAATTCTGATGTATGAATAAAAATTTGATTATATATATTCCTTTAAAATTAAATAGTGTATTATTTTATGGGTGCTCTTACTGGTAACTACTCTAGTGTTTCAGATTCATAAGAATTCCTTCTCGCAAATCAACCTGTGTGCATTCTCACCAAACCTCTTGCATCCCTATAGTAAACATTAAGTATAGATTACATACTCCCAATTTGCCAAAGACTCTTGTCTTCTTTCTTGCTAACCAGTTGTTTTGACTTTGTAGGCTTTACTGCCTCATTTGGGATCTCTTCCCAAATGTTTCTACAGATTTTATTTATGAGAACTATATCATTTATATGTAAACACGAAGAATTTGAAAATCTTATTCTACATCTCTAAAGATGAGCTTAATAATTTGAAATATCTACTTTCTATTGTTCAGCATATCTAAATCTAAAGGATTTATTTAAAACACTGGAAATCACAGTCAAATCTCCCTCAAATTACGTACCATCATCTTATGAAAGAAGTATTTATTTGATAATGTAACACTCTATAGTAATATAGACTACATATTCATAGACTATGGCTAAGAAGAACATGGTGTTCATAACTGAAACAGTTTTGATCATAACTTCTTTTCCATTAAGTGGGAGCTAAACAGCAGTCTTTTTTGTTGGGTAAAAAAATGCTGTTTGAGTACAAGATCATTATTTAGATTATTGATCAATTTTATAGCTATTTATCAATATCTATTACAATGATAGAGGGCATTTTATTTAAGTAATATTTTACTATTACTAAGACACAGTAATTTCGTTCAGACATGAGTATCAAGCATAATAGTTGATTTCAGTATTGCTGCTTCTGTTAAAAGTTTAACAGTGAATCAATTTTAGTCATACATGATTTTTGACCAGATAAATGTAAGAGAAAACTTTGGCAAAACATACAATAAATATAATAAAACAGTTAAAATACATTTACATTCATGAATTATTCAGTTAAAAAGATTTATCAAGGTAAGTATGTAAACTATTTTAATACATCTGAGAAACTTTCTCTGGGCAATGATATATCGATGTCTTAAAAATATTATAGGATAATGCCAAATAATTTTGCTTTATATTGTTTCCGCTATTAACCCACAAATAGGAAATATTTGCTATTCTTTGACTGATCAGGAAATTTGGTCAGGATTAAATGGACAGCAAGCAATTCAACTTTTCTAATAAAGAATAAATCTCAACTCATATTAATATTAAGAATGTGTCTCTGACTGTGTATTATTTCATGTAAATTGAATGCTAAGACAAAATCTATCATATTCTAGATAAGGGAAATTTGGAAATCAATTCACATTTGTTTTCTTTTTTTAGATTTATATTTGTTGGGTTTTATTCTCTTCTATTATTAATTGGATGGTTCTGCAAATAGGGTTTTGTGCTTAAAATGTAGGAGTTGGAGACTGTGCAGATAGAATGTCATCATTATGTTAAAGAAGAAATATTATTTATCTCTATAAAATACGCATACTTAATCTCTTTTCTACAGCTAATCTTTTATTCCTTATAAAAAAAAAAAATATTTTATTAAATTATGGAATAAGTTATTTCTGCATGACAAAATTTTATATTCAAAGGTATTTTATTATAGTTTAATTTACTTTATCCATAAATGCACATATGCTACTAAAAAATGATGAACACTGAGCAAATAATTTCATTTTTAATATGAAATATAATAGGAACTATTAATAATTATAATTTACTTATAGATTGGAAAAATGCTTTACAGTATTTGTTCTAGCCCTTTATATTCAAATCCTGCTGAGGTCAACTTTGTCTGCCATCCTTCAACAGTCAATAAAATAAAATACCAGTCACACACTGAAAGTCATTGGCACTGTTCCACATCCTCTCCTCAAACTGCTGGCCTTGTGCCTAAAGTAGAAAGAATTATAATTTGTTTATGTGAAGGCACATGGCTCAGCGGTTAGAGCATCAGGCTAAAAATCATGTGGTAGTGAGTTCGATTCCTTGACTGGGCTGTGTATTGTGTTCTTGAGAAAGGCACTTCATTTCATGTTGCTCCAGTTCACTCAGCTGTAGAAATGAGTTGTGGTATCACTAGTGTTGAGCTGTATTGGCCTTTGCCTTTCCCTTGAATAATACCGTAGAGAGGGGAGGCTGGTATGCATAGGTAACTGCTGGTCTTCCATAAACAACCTTGCCTCGACTTGTGCTTCAGAGGGGAACTTTCTAGGTGCAATCCCATGGTCATTCATGAACAAAGGGAATTTTTGCCCTTTACTCCTTTTTTTAATATATTTAGTAATGATCGCTAACATTTCTGTTTTAAAGATTTATTATAATTTGTATAATAAAGATTCAGTGAAAGGATTCTATCTTTATTTAGGCTTGATGGTTTCTGCCGAACTTCCAAAAAGATCCTTTGCTTCCAAATGAAGAAAACAGTTTTACAATAATTGTAGGGAAGCTGAAAGAAATAAAATCCTATATGATAATATCTATCAAAATCACAAACTAGGGTTATTAACCATAGAAATTGCATTAAATTAGAAATTGGAAAGGAGTAGAAAAGCCCCCAAAACAATGACCTGTAGTCACAGGAAGTAGCCTATCATTTCTTTGTCAGTTTCTCAGCAAGCAACATAAGAAAAGTATCAAAGCACTCAATTAGAAGTCTTCTAACATGATCAGATGACAAATGTCTGAAAGACTCCATTGAAAAATATACTCTAACAGAACATCATCATCATCATCATCATTTAACATATGTTGTCCATGCTGGCATGGGTTGGACAGTTTGACCAGAGCTGGAAAGCTGGGGAGCTACACCAGACTTCAGTCTGATTTGGCATGGTTTCTACAGCTGGATGTCCTTCCAAATGCCAACCACTTTACAGAGTGTGCTGAGTGCTTTTATATGGTATTGCACGGGCACTTTCATGTGGTGATGCATGGTTGTTTCGACGAGGTACCAGACACGCACTTTTGTGTGACACTGCACAAGTGTTTTTATGTGACACTGCAATGTTACTTTTATGAGGCACTGCTATAAGTGCATTTCACCACCAGAGGGACCAGCCTTAACACTTCTGCTGTAGAGTACAGGTCTTCTTGAGTACCAAGCATCTCAGTTCTTTTTTATCTCAACAGAAAGGTTCACCATCCTGAGGTCATTCTTCAATATTTCATCCCATGTCTTAATGGGTCTCCCACTTCCATGTGTTTCATCTGCTTTGAGAGATTGGCACTTATTTATGGAGCTGTTAGCTTCTACTTGCTTCACATGACCAAACCGGTGTAGTCTTCTCTCTTGCACACAACTGATTCTTCTTATATCTAACTTCTCTCTCAAAACATTAACACTTTGTTGAACCTGTACACTTATATTACACATCCAGCAGAGTATACTAGCCTCATTTCTTTCTAACCTTCACATGTCCTCTGCATTCAGGGCCCATGTTTTATTACCAGGTAGAATTTATATATACCACATAAAGAAAAGCATCATAACAACCTCCAAATTATCATCTTCTCATCATCATTATCATCATCGTTGTCGTCATTGTCATCATTATTATCCTCTTTGTCATCAACATTTAATGTCTGTTTTCCATGCTGCCATGGGCTGGATGGTTTGAATGGATCTGGAAAATTGCATAGCCGTGTCAAGTTCCTCCTCAGATAAATCAAAACTTTATTCTTTAAACTGTTTAAGAAGATCAAATTTTAAAAATTAAGAAAGTTTAGTGACATTGAGCTTTTTATTCAAAATATTGGCTAATTCATTCAAAGTCATTAAATGAAAACAATTTTACAAAATAATCGTTGGTTCTTTATTACAAAGTCATTCATAGAAAGATCGTTAATAAACCAACATTACAATAGTCTTACTGGCCAGTCTGTAAAATTTGTCATATTTTAGTTTTTTCCTTAATGATAAATGAAAATAAGACTTATTATCTGAGTCAGTCTTGAAACTTTGACTTAATGATTTACAGTAAATTTTCAAGACAGCTCAAAAGAACAGCTGTTAAATATGAAGGATCGTTATTTACAGAAGTTCAGGAAGGTGAGGATGAATCAGAAGAAGAATCGATTTGCAGATTTCAGCTGTGAATAAATATAAATTTTATTGTTAATAACATCTGGGGAGACTGGGGTAACAAAAGAAAGAAAATTGTTTCAATTATGTTTTTTTTCTTGCCAAATAAACACATGCACTATATATTTGTTCTTCTCTCATTTATTATAGTTCTTATTTTATCGCATGTCAATTGTCTAGAAATCTTTCATCACACATTTCTGACCTCCTCAGTGACTCTTCCATCCCTGTGTCTCCTTTTGTTCAGCTTAGTTTCAATATGAGTTTTCAAAAAATAAAATATCAAGTATCCTAAAGTGTTATTATGTGGAGATGTGATTATATGTATTTATTTGGGCAAGTATAAAAACTTGCTTCACAACTATGTGGTTTTGGGTTCAATATCGTTGCACAACACTTCAATAAATATTGTCTGCTATAACCCTATGCTGACCAGGGTTGATTAAATAAGTACCACTTACGAACTGGGGTCGATATAATCGACTTAATCTGTCTGTCTGTCCTTGTTTGTCCTCTCTGTGTGTAGCCCCTTGTGGGCAATAAAGAAATAAGAAACTGAAAGAAAGATGTTTAAGCATGCATTTGTGTGTGTGCACGTATATGCATGTATGCATGTGTTTGTTAGTCTGAGTGTCTCTTATCTTTTTGTGTTGACATTACATGATAACTATAAATGAGCATCTCTGTCATACAAGCAGTATTATTCATTTCTTGTCTTCTGTGAAAACATCTCCAGTCCTGGGGAAAATACTACCTTTATAAGAAACAAGTAAGAATTGGCTGCAGTAAAGTCATCTGGCTATGGAAAATGTGTGAGTGTGTGTATGTGTGGCATATTCCATCTAACACATACAAACATGGAAAAGTAGATATTAAAATGATGATGTTTGCATGGCTAGTAAGTTCATTATCTGGTTTAAGAACAGTATATAGTACAGGCAAATGGATGCCAATTCATATGATTCTGTCCTTTATGTAAGAATTTATGTAAGAGTGGTACATTTGCTTCAGCAGCTTAACTTCAGTATGAATATCAAACAGAAAAATACAACATTGAAGCAGTCATCAACATCTTTGGAAACAGTGTATGAAGTATTTAACTTGATCCTGACCTGGGACCAGAGATATGCATAGTTGTTCATTCAAAGAACTATAGTTACATCAATATCATATGACTTCATGACATTAACTTTTGAGGGTGGCACAACTGTAAGCAGTGATGTATCCTTGATTGAATCAAGTCTCATATGTTATTGGCAATTATTTGCCTGACCTGGGCAAATAAGTATCAGAATCAATATTGGTAGAAGTTTAGCTATATAATTTGGTAATATTGAAATACAAAAACAAATACAACACAACCTGATTATATTATTCACAAAAGCTCACTACCTAAGTGTGAAACAGAAGAGTCATTTCATTTCCATAACTAGTACAGTGCATTTAGAGTAAATAGCATTTGTTAGTATTACACTGCAATGCAGTCGTCAGAATTTGAAAATATGATGTAGAAGTACAACAAACTAAAAATTAGACAATAACCAAGCCATATATCAAAATGTAATTACTCATTAATAATTCCAGGCTTGATTTAAATTTTAAAAGCTTTAAAGATACAGTATAAGAAATAAACAAACAATTCTTATTATAAAGAAATTCTTTCTCCAGCCCAATAAGAATATTTGATTGCATATAATACAACAAAGTGAATTAATAAGCAATTGCCAAGCAATCAAAATGGTTTTGTACTATCATAAAAATGCATTCTCTCTCTGTAATTTCATATTGATGTTGCATTGCATAAAAAACATAAAAATTAAATATCTTCTTTCTAATACTTTAGATCTATAATTAATATATTTTCTCACTCTATTATGTACACCCATACACATGCATGCACTCATGTACATGTACATACACACATACATGCATGCACACACACACACACACCCATGCGCACGCACACACACAGACGCTCACACACACTATTTATAGAGTTATTACATCTCTTTCTTTTGTAAAAGTGATTAGCAATGAAAGATTTGATAGGTACCCAGGACAATTTTTAGTAATGGGAATTCCTTTTAGTACTTAAATACCATGCAGTTCAATTATACTGAGAGATCTTGTCAAAGTCAATAGTTATTTTTCCTTGTCCACTTGTTACGTGTTTTATATCTAAAGCTTTTCATTAACAACCTAATAAACTAAGATATCATCTAAGTACTAAAAACAGTATTTTGTGATATCAAAAATGAAATGCTCTTATTACTTTCAATGAATTACTATTTCTTTAGTTGCCTCACAAATGACAAACTTGATTGATGTCACTTCTGACAATGCTTCTCATGCACAGAAGGACGTGAAACCTTAAACAGATCATAAAAGTGATGTGCTTATCTGAAATTAATATCAGTATGCCATGCACTGTGGAAATGAAAGACTCAGAGCTCTGTAAAGAGAACTCATCTAGTTTATTGCAATAAAATACAGACAAGCAGATGCTCTTCACCCTGACATACACACAAATGCTTATATACACGTGAATGAGGTGTCATGCTTTTGTTAAATGCTAGCTATCAACCTTGTACTGTTAAGTAGATATTTTTATACTATCAATAGATACATGGGCTTTGCTGTTTGGTAAGAAGCTTGCTTACCAACCGTGTGATGTCAGTTTCAGTGTGTGACACCTTTGGTGTATCTCTTCTTTTAAAGCTCCAGGATCACCAGAGCCTTGCAAGTGGATCTGGTAGATGGAAAATGAAAGTAGATTATCATATACAAACATATAGGCATTTCGAAATGCAGAGTAGATGGAACAGGGACAACTGAAGAAGGGAAATATTCTTTATGTTGCATGTCTCGTTTCTCTGGGTTTTTTTTCGTTGTTTGAAAAAAAGTTCGTTTTCTGTCCTCGTCTTTATGTTTTCATTTCTCATTGTGTTTAACGTTTTTTTGTGATGTCCTGTACTCATATATGCATGTATGTATACATATAGATGTAGGTATGTACATATATGTATGGATATATGCATATATTTATATATTATTTATGTTATTATATATATATATATATATATATATATATAGTAATATGTAAAGGTAACATCCAAGTATCAAGGTGTAGGAAGTTAGTGAGCTTGAACCAGTGTGTATAAGGTATACAAAATAACTTCCAAGAACAATAGCAGTTTATTGA
>NC_068984.1:70271466-70278234 GCF_001194135.2 Octopus bimaculoides
GTGTGTGTGTGTGTGTGTGTGTGTGTGTGTGTGTGTGTGTGTGTGTGTGTGTGTGTGTGCGTGTATATGTATGAGTTATATGCGAAAGGTATAGACACATGATTTTATAATACTTCCTGTGTGTTTCACTAATATAATTGTTTGGAGCTCTACAATGGTTAGTCATGGAACACTTTATTGTAGCTATGTTTGAGCATAATTATCGTAACTTAATACAATAAAGTGTTTTCTGATGATGTGTTGTAGTTGGACATTTGGAACACCTATAATAGAGCTTCAACAAGCCATAATGGTGAAACACATAGGAGCTATTATATAAACCTGTGCTTATCTTTATTTTTCTTATATTTGCTCTGTAGTTCATAACTGATAAAATTACTTTGTATTGAAGTTACTTACCAACTATACAGAGAGGAGAGGGGATTATGTAAATTTGCATGGAACTCTGAACATAACAGTAGCAGTCATATGTCGATTTGTACACCCTACTTCTGCCTTCTACTATGTATATATATATATATATATTTTTTGTTTCATATATATATATATATCATCATCATCATCATCATCATCATCATCATCATCATCATCATCAATATCTATTTCCCATGCTGGCATGAGTTAAAGAAGTTGACAGGAGGTTACAAATCAGATGATTGGCAGTAGAAAGAGCCTCTTGCTGATTATGGTGCAAGAAAGATGAGTACATCTGGAAGCAAGGGCGAGATAAGGAGCAGTGACTTGGCTACCTCTGGCTCCCCACCTAATGGAGGGTGTTATAGTTCAGGCTCAGAATGGATGATGATCATTGGATACTGTCTCATGACATCAGTTCCTCCTAGCCACAGCTCCATTCACCTTGGTGGGTAGAAAAGAAGGAACTTCTAGATGCTTTCAAAACGTGTGTGTGTGTGTGTGTGTGTGTGTGTGTGTATCATCAACATCAGCAACACCTATTTTCCATTCTGCCATGAGTTGAATGGTTTGACAGAAGCAGAAGACTGTTCTGTCTGCTTTGGCATGATTTCTACAACTAGATGTTCGTCTTAATACCAACCACTTTTCAGAAAGTACTGAGTTCTTTTTACGTGGCACCATCAGCAGTGAGGTTATCCTGTAATTAGCACAAAAAGACCACCCAACTCCAACAGCAGTGTGAGGAACAGTATTGTGAGAGGTGGCTTCGTGCTACTTGATAAGAGGCTAGAGTATGAATAGTGGGTCAGAAATAAGTGTCTTGTGGTAAAGGAGGTAGCTTTACATGGCTACCTCAGTTGGAGAGAGAGAGAAAAGGAGAGAGAAGTTGGGGACAGTGTGATGGTAGAATTTCACTCAAGTTACATGGAGGTGGGGAGTTAAGTTGACAAGACTGCAAAAGGGGTGTGGGAGGTGGAGGAGAGGGAATTTGAGGAGTGGACAAATGGTAGGAGGGGATGATAGAAGGATATGTGGTAGAAAAGAGATTAAACGGGGACACACTGTGTGCAGGTAGGTTAGTAAGGGTGTGAAGGGAGAGAAAAGGAGATTAAGGGGCAGAGAATGTAGCGAGAGAGGAACCTGTCTTAAGGGAAGGGGGGAGTGTTAGGAAGATAGGTCGTGAGTGTGAGTTTTGTCAGAGGCTGCTTGTGTAAAAAGACATGAACTTAACATGCATTTATTGCCTTGATGTTACTTCGGGACATGTCTTCTCAAACACAGCAAACAGCCATTCATCTCAATTTTCTGCCATCTCTCCTTTGTGAGGCTCAACGTTTGAGCATCATTTTTCACCACTTTGTCTCATATCTTCCTAGTTCCTCCTCATCCACAGGTTGCCTCTACATTTAAAGATTGGCACTTGCACTTCTTTAAGCAGCTGTCTTCATCCATATGGATTATATAACCATACCAGTGAAGTCTTCTCTCTTGTAGACTACGTTTAATGATTCTTATACCCCAATTTTTTTGTCAACACATATTTTGTTGTACATGCACACCAACATGTGGAGCATGCTAGCTTCATTTCTTTCAAGCTTTACATTTTTTCTACAATCACTGCCTAAATTTCATTATCATGCAATATAGACGTTTGTACAAAAATATTGTACAATCTGCCTTACACTATGAGGAACAAACCTTTCATTATTATCAAAGGAAACTACAAAATTTTGTTTAGCCAGATCTGATTCAATAAGATATGCTTTCAAAGTGACCTCATAAGTAATGAAAACTATTTACTACCCCTAAGGATGCCCCTGGGCATTCGAGGAAATCTATTTCCTGAGTGTTCTTAATGCTTAATTTTCCTGAAAGTCGGTCACACACACAAACACTACTTTTTCTGTTAATTTTCATGTGATTCCACTGCACCTCTTATAAGTATACACATATATATACATTTATACATGTATGCATATCTGTCAGTCTGTCTATCTATCTATCTATCTATATATATCTGTATGTACACACACACACACACACACACACACACACACACACACACACACACACACACACACACACACACACACACACACACACACACACACACACACACACAAATACATATGTGTTTTTTCTCTCCTTGTTTCTTTCTGTTTTTCTTTCTGTGGCAGAGCGTAGGCTCGAAACGTTAAAGACTTTTTCACTTCCCGAGCATTATACTAATACATTTGTTTATTGTCTACACCACCTGTCTTTGTCTCTTGTTTTTTTTTTTTTTGTGAGTTCTTCCCCTATGTAATAATGTAGGCATGCATGTACATTTCAGCATTTGAACGGTGTCATTAGTTTCCTATCTGCCTAAACAAATTTTGTCAGATACACTACATGCAAACATGGAAAAGTGGGCATAGATGAGACAAAAACAGAATGAGAATGATGATGATGATGATGATGACGACGACGACGACGATGACGACAATGATAACAATTACGACAACAATGTCAATGACGACAGCGATGACAACAATGGTGGTGATGGTGACGATGATGATGGTGAGGATATAATGCAAATATATTTTACTCAATTCTTCCTTATTTTCCAAATTAATTGAAACAAAACCACTGTATATCCGTAGAAATATGTTAACAAAAATGTTAAGTACCAACATATGTCTTTGGGAAATTGTAAATGATGCTTATTGTAAACTTTGTCATATGTACTTATATACAGCTCTAGATATGATATACAATTTCTTTTATTTCTTACAATCATCACTGACAGCACTGAAATCTCAGATTTTTAAGGGAAGGGTCTGGATTATATACACATGTGGCAGATTCATTTCTTTTTTCTGGCATGCATTTTACAGTTAAGGGAGGTTTTTATAGGCTTAAAATCAATGAAGCTTAACTGCATAAAGCATTCATTACAATCATAGCAAAGAATATTTTTCAATGACTACAGGGTGTCCACAAAGTCTGGGTATATGGGGATTAACACATACTTTAAGAAATTATTATTTCTTATATTTATTTGCTTATATATACATATATAGAAACTCTACCAAATCAGATTGGAGCCTGGTGTAGCCTTCGGGCTCCACCAGTCCTCAGTCAAATCGTCCAACCCATGCTAGCATGGAAAGTGGACATTAAACAATGATTATGATGATGATGATGATATATATATATATATGTGTGTATGCATGTATGAATATATATATATATATATATATATATATATATATATACAATGGGCTTCTTTCAGTTTCTATCTACCAAACCTGCTCACAAGTCTTTGGTTGGCCTGGGGCTATAGTAGAAGATACTTTCCCAAGGTGCCACACAGTGGGACTGAACCCGGAACCATGTGGTTAGTAAGTAAGCTACTTACCACACAGCCATGCCTGCGCCTACATATTGAATATATGTATTGAATTGTTTTATTATGTTAATAATTTCAGTTATTAAACAGTGGACATTCTGAAGCAATGCTTTGAGGTTTCAATTAATTATATCAAACATGTGATTGCATCCAGTATGTTTAGTTGATGGGCAAAATAGGAAAAGACAGTTGACTTGAGCTAGGGTGCATTTTAACTCAGAGCATAAAGTTCTATAAGCAAATACTATAAGGTATATTTTCCCATAGGTTTTACTCATTCAGCTGATTTATTTCCAGTTTTGAAAAATGAACCAGTCTTCTGAATGAGAAAGTGAGAAACGTAATTTCACCAACTTCTGATGCACACATGGACTTGACAAAAGTGATTCTAAAATATCTAATGTTCCTAAACACTGTAAAATAGATTGCGTTACAAAAGCTCATATATGTTGAAGTAACTTACTATTAGTAAAATTCCTTGTTAATATGAGAGATTTCAGGAAAGATAAAACTTATCTCCAAGATTAAATTTTCTAGAATAAATCTACTTAGATGATGAACATTAAAAATTGAATTCAGGTTAAGTACATGAGAATAATTTAACCTGAATAACTAACATGTACACATGTAAAAACACACACACACTCACACACATAGGTAGAATTTATTCTTATACTGCTACTGAAACATTAGTCAAAAGAGAAAGAATTACAACCAACATAAACTTTCTTGAAAAATATGAAAAATTTTCAGAAAAAGTTATATAAAACCAAATTACTATGTTAGATATTGATTCTAAGAGAGTAAACTGATTCTAATTTGGTTTTCTGATATACATCAGTAATTTTAACAATCATGCCATTTCAAATTTACCAGTCAGAAGTATACTATAACATGAAGAAGAATAAAAACAGCACGAAAAACATCTCAGATAAAATGTGAAGACTTGATATTATTATCTTTGCATAATAATCTCTGTATCTGCTTATCTTCATGCAAACTCCTTTACTAATAGCAACTCATTCAGCATATTAAGAAACATTATCTTCCTGTCTGCATCTCCTTGATGAATATTGACTATTTTGACAAACAATTAAATATTCTCATCAAAAGAATTTTTTTTTAATTCTTTTCTTTTTTTTTTAATTCAGTGAAGTATGATTTTAGTGTTTTTAAACTTAAAACAAAACTTTGATATTCAAATTGCTATATAAAATTTCTTCTTGTATGATCTACGGAAGAGATAAAAACATTCTATTAAGCTATTTCGCTCTTGAAAAGCTGGCACTTTTATGTACAGCTTGTAAATCAAATTTTTTAGTGTCAGTAATATCATTTTTCATTCAACAGAATCTATTTCATTTAATTTGATTGAAAAGTCATTAAAATTCATTTTATGAAGCAAAGAGATATGTCAATTGTTTGAAATATGTTTTCTCCCCAGAAAGCATTACCATCTAAATTTTTATACTTTTTAATATCTATTGAAATAAATTTCAAAATGGTATTTATAATAATTATGATAGATATTATGATAGATACACCCCCTACACACACGGGCAAACACACACACACAAACGCATTGGCATATACATACACACATATATATATGCATGCGTATGTATGCGTTTCTTTATATTTGTGAGAGTGTACATAAAGTGCATGATTTAGTGTTCTTGTATATACGTGTGTGCCAGTGTACATACATACACACACACACAGAGCTTAAGGGTACAGTGACGTTTTCTCACCACAAAATTTATTCCCCTTTCCAGCTCCATCTCACTTTCTCTCACCCACTGTTACATAATGTAAAATAGCCATTCATTTCCTCTGCAGCAAAAAAGAACCTATTCCTGTTTCTTCTTTCATACTTAGCAAAAAAGTGCCTCCTCCCACTCTACTGTATCCCACTGCCAGTTAATGAGGCACTTTAGCCTGTGAGTTACAAGGCAACCTCACCAGTACCAGCTTCATATAAAAAGAGACCTAAACACTTAGCACACTCTGTATAATAGTTATCAACATAGAGAAGTTCCTGTTCTGGTGAGGAGAAATATGATACATGGTACGGAAGTGAGAACTGAGCCCTGGTGAATTCTCATCTACACACTAAATTAATTGCTGAATTGTTGTTAACTCTCACTTCAGTTGCAGCACTTCTGTACTTGGAGGGAGCTCAGCAACCATTCATCTACTCCTAGCTTCCACAATGACCACTAGATCAGAAAGTGGACAGCAAGCAATTACACTAATAGCTGGAACATAAGCTAGACAGATTAGTGTTCCATAGACAAGCTGAAGCAAGATATTTGCCAATGTATTGCTATAAAAGATCAGAGGTATATGTATGTATGTATGTATGTATGTATAAAACAAAGTGATTTTCACCTATTGTTAAGGGTCTTTTCAGATTTGACAGTGGTTTTCATCTGTTTGTGCTGCCTGACTGGCCCGCATGCTGGTGGCATGTAAAAAGCCCCCTCCCCTTCACTCTCAGAGGTCAGCGTTAGGAAGGGCATCCAGCTGTAGAAGAATTGCCAGATCAGATTGGTTCTTGGCGCATCCTCCTGGCTTGCTAGTTCTCGGTCAAACTGTCCAACCCATGCCAGCATGGAAAGGGGACATTAAACAATGATGATGTTAATGATGATTTCAATTTTAACTCTAAATTAATCTGAAAGTTGTGGGAAAAAATACAAAGACCAAAAAAAAAAAAAAGTACTATTGAAAACAATTACTTCTTTATAGATCACTTCAAAAGCTGAAAACAGCAAATAATACTTTCACAATAACTTCCTTCCTTAAGGATACCTTGAAATTGTTTTTGTTTTTAAATATATTTAATAGTTTTTAAGAAATCTTTATATTATTACTTGTGTGAATCACATACTCCCCACAGGTATGTTTTTAAATACTACATATATAAATATACATTTACATACGCATGCACACGCACA
>NC_068984.1:70279696-70280813 GCF_001194135.2 Octopus bimaculoides
ATATATATATATATATATATATATATATAGCACTTACACAATAACTTAGGCACAGGAGTGGCTGCACGGTAAATAGCTTGCTTACCAATCACATGGTTCTGGGTTCAGTCCCGCTGCGTGGCACCTTGGGCAAGTGTCTTCTACTATAGCCTTGGGCTGACCATAGCCTTGTGAGTGGATTTAGTAGACAGAGACTGAAAGAAGCCCAGGGTGCAGTGAATAAACTGTTGTCTAAATTATACAAAAATGAAAATACCACTGAAATCTCGCTTTAACAAATATATTTACCAAAATTACATAAACACATCTTGAAATACTAAAGAGAAAATTTTATTAAATACAATCCACATTGGCTTCAATCGCAGCTCTCAGGCGACTTTGGAAACTGCTGCAACTCTTCTGGATGGCCTTCTTGCTTAAATTGGTGAATGCTGCCATAATACTTGCCTTCATTTCATTTTTGGTGTTATTTGGAGTTTTGTTGGTTTCTCCCTCAAGTGTGCCACACACATAATAATCAATGGTGTTGCAGTCTGGGGAGTTAGGTGGCCAGATGTTAGGAGTGATATAGTCGCAGAAATTGTCTAACAGCTACGACTGGGTCCTCTTGCAGTGGGGGAAAGGTGCAGAATCTTGTTACCAGACATAGGGTGTTCCAGCAAACATGCTCTTGCTTCAAGGCAGCACTACCTCATCCAGCCTCTTGATGTACACCTCTGTGTTGAGTGTGAGGCTATGTGGGAAGATGAATGGAGGCATAACAACACCATCACCTGCGATCACTCCAAAAACCATGATGTTGAGTGGATGTTTGATTTTATCCCTCTCGGTACATGTCCTCAGATTGCACTGTCTTAAGATTAACACTGAAATACTCTGAAATGTTCATATTGGAGCTCCTGGCACGAATGTCACCCAGTACAGTAAGTTCTTTCCAAATTACTGGTAGATTGAATTACGTCATGGTGTTGTTTTTTTTCACAGATGGTGCTTATCTGCTCTTACTATACTATGTAGTTGACAAAATCAAAAACAAGCAATGCACATGTGCAAAATTAATATTATCAAATGTTGACAATTTACCCATCATACCCTGTATATATATATATATATATAT
>NC_068984.1:70280852-70288209 GCF_001194135.2 Octopus bimaculoides
CATCATGGTTTTACCGATAATGGTTTTACCGATAAAGGTTTTTTCATACTGAACTACTTGGCAAAATTGTTAATTATTAATTCTATTATCAATTGATGATTCCCTGCCCTTTTTCTTGTGTGTATATATATATATATATATATATATATTCTTCTTGTTTTACTTGTTTCAATTAGTTGACTGCGGCCTTGCTGGAACACTACCTTTAGTCGAATAAATCGACCCCAGGACTTATTATTTGTATGCCTTGTATGTAATCTATCGGTGTATTTTGCTAAACCGCTAAGTATCCGGGATGTAAACACTCCAACATTGGTTGCCAAGCGATGGTGTGGTGGACAAACACAAACAGAAACAACAAACACATACATACATATATATACATATATATACAACAGGCTTCTTTCAGTTTCCGTCTACCGAATCCAGTCACAAGGCTTTGGTTGGCCTGAGGCTATAGTAGAAGACACTTGGCCAAGGTGCCATGCAGTGGGGCTGAACCTGGAACCATGTGCCTGGGAAGCAAGCTTCTTACCACACAGCCGCTCCTGATATGCATGTGTGCGTGTATATATATATATATATATGTGTGTGTGTGTGTGTGCGTATATATATATATGCACACAAATGCATACTCACATTCACACATAGAAATGCACACACATACACACTTGCGCACACTTACACACACATGTACAAAACGTTTCCTAAAGAGAAGTCTGTTTTCCACACAAAACCAGCTGCTCTCAGTCAATTTCAGATAGTTAATAACTACTTGTAGTATCCAGACTTGCTCAACTTTATTAATGTCTAAAATAAACACTGTCACATGAGCTTACTATATCTTGGATAAACTGCTTTAAAAAGATGTTAACAATCAGTCTTCACTCCATTCAGGAATGATGATGAGCCATTTAGAAATATTGCATGCGAACCATCCAGAAAATATTTCTCGTTGATTTTTCATAAAATTGTGCAAGAAAGAAATCAACAACAACATAATCAACAACGACCACAAAAATAATAATAATGATAACTTGGATTTCTTTCTCTCTTTAAAATAATCTGGGAATGTATGTTTTTTTTCTCCAAAGACTTTGCACAAATGTACACAATAGCTGTAGATGAATTATTTTTAATTGGTTATTTGAACAATGTCTGTTGGAGCACTTTGTGATATACAATATTCATAGATTTTTTAGACTACACAAAATAGCAGAAAAATAAAGTAGCATATGAGCCTATCCTTTAACATATATGAAGAAATTCATGTTTGAAGCAAGCATGAATTTTGTCTAAGCATGTGACAAACTGGTTTGTGGTCTAGACAAGTCCCAAGAAGGCTGAAACATATTTGTCAGTCTTGTAAGTTACTACTCCAATGATATTTGCTTCACTCTAATGTTTATATTGCTTCACATGAAAACTGTAGTATCATGCATTTCCATGTTGTATATATTTATGGTAATTCTGAGTTAATGTTACTTCAATTGCATTCACTGAAATATGCATATATATGTATACTAGCAGCTAAACCCAGTTTCACCCGGCCTGTTTGGATGATGTGGCTGTGATCGTTTTCGGTTAGGCATAATCTATAACAGCGTTTTGCAACCTTATCATTTTGGGTCTCCTGTTTTGATTGGAGCCTCTAGCTGTTTGAAGATGTCATCAACCTCCAGTCAGAAAATGGCTTCAGGAGTTGTGAAGAAAGAATTTGTACGTAGTCTGTTTCTGAGAGCTATTCTATTGGACGTCTGTATAATCATTAAAACATTTATTTAATTATGAACATAGAAAGAAATTATACATTAATCCCAATTTTTGTAAGCAGTTGTATCTGTAAAAATTTTATTTGCAGAGAGCAGAAATTGAAACATATATGAAATGGATGTGTGTGTGTGTGTGCATGTGTGTGTGTATGTGAGAGAGAAAGAGAGATAGAGTGAATGAGTGAAGTTGTGTGTCTTTAACTTACGTTGGCTGGCACGGCAAGTACGAAGCTTTTGAAGTGGAAAGATGACTGGGGTGATCTGGATGTGAAGAAATGCCATCTTTTCAGTGGAGTGCTTCTTTGTAGGCAACGTTTCTCGTTTTCCCTTCTGATGCACAAAGGTATAGACTTGTGGCCTGGCAACACGGGAGCATCCAACGTAATGTTGACCGTGGGAGAAAACTTGCTCTGTGAGATTTAAACCAACCATTTGCAATGATTGACCCTGTGCCTTATTTATTGCCATTGCAAAGGAGAGTTTGATAGGAAATTGAAGCTGCTTAAACATGTAGATCGTATAGGAGGAAGGGGGGACATTGGAATTATAAGAACATCTTGACCAGTGGCCGGTCCATTCAAGATGGTTGCTTGTAAACTCGGGAGTTGATTATCATGCACATGCCATTACACATTATTAGAGCATCCAAATTCCGCAGCGGCATGATGGGCGCTCCTCCTCAAAACATTCCAGGAAGTAATTCCTCCCCTCCGGAACTTTCCAGGAAGTAATTCCTCCCTTCCTCGGACATTTCCGGAAATAATTCTTCCAGTTCATCCCCTTCCTCGGAAAATTCCATGATGCAACCCCCCTCCTCGGAACTTTCCATGAAGTAATTCGCCCCTACTCGGAACTATCCAGGAAGAAGCTCAACTTCGGAACTTTCCAGGAAGTACCATCATCGGAACTTTCTAGGCATTAGTTCAACCATGAAACTTCACAGGAAATCCTCGGAAATTCCAAGAAGACATCGGGCCTTTCCAGGAATCATCGGAACTTTCCAGGAAGTCACATCCCCAGAAATTTCCAGGAAGTAGCACATTATCGGAACTTTCCAGGAAAACTAATCCTTGGAACTTACAAAGAAGTACCATCCTTGAAAGTAGCTCATCCTCGGATCGCTCTCTCTCTCGAACTATCTCTGTCTCTCTCTCCATCTTTCTCTCTCTCTTTCCCTCTCTCTCGCTCTATCTCTGTCTCTCTCTCTCTCTTGTTCTCTCTCTCTCTCGCACTATCTCTGTCTCTTTGTCTCTCTCTCTCGAGAGAGACCGAGAGAGAGAGCGAGCGAGAGAGAGACAGAGAGACAGAGATAGTGTGAGGGAGAGAGAGAGAAAGAGAGAGAGATAGATAGAGAGATAGATAGATAGAGGGATAGAGAGATAGAAAGACAGATACAGAGAGAGAGAGAGAGACACACACACAGAGATAGTGCGATAGAGAGAGAGAGGTCGATTTGCTCAACTAAAAGGGGTGGTCCAGCATGGCCGCAGTCAAATGACTGAAACAAGTAAAAGAGTAATGTTGTGAGATTTAAAAATTACGTCAAAATGTTCAAATTTGGTATATTGAAATAATTTTCCACGTTAACTCTGATTTTCTTATTTATTTGCTCCTAACATCTAATTGAATTATAGGTGAATTGGATTTCAATAAAAATCTATAACGGGCGCCCTAGGCAGTGGGGCGTTAGCACATGTTTACAAATCAGCTACAATAACATATGACACGTGACAATGCCAGCGACAATACATGGACTATTTGTCAATGTATTTGTAAATCTATCTATTTATCTAATTTATTTTACTCAGATGCATATTTGTGTGTTAGAATAATATAGGGACATTCCTTATTGACCCACTAATCGTATTAATAGTTTGTAATATCTAATTTTAGCAATAAATTATTACCATAAAGGTTAATAAAATATCTAATGACTTAATTAGACCTAACTGATTCTAAAATTTATATATTGACTTAGGATTGGGGATAGGAATGGGAGCAGAACTAAAACAGGAACTGAACAGGGAATGGGACAGGACATGAAACAGTGTCATGGGGATGGGAAGTGGAAATAACCCTCCTTTTCTGGGTGGGTTTTATTGGGTGATTCGACTAGTATATATATATATATATATATATATATATATATATATATATATATATATATATATATATATATATATATATATATATATATATATTCAATGGGGTGTTGACTAATCCATCAATGCAGTGTTAAGCAGTCCTTTTCATTGTTTGATATTTGAACACACACAGACACACACAAATATACATACATATATACATATATATACTTATTAATATATGTATAATTGAAATTTAGAGTAAAACAAAAGGCAAAGACAGGTGTATGAACAATGGGCAGGTGTATTAGTTTGATGCTTGAGAAAGTGAGAAATCTTTTTACGTTTCAAGCCTACACTCTTCGACAGAAAGGAATATGAAGAAATAAAAAGAGAGAGAATAAAAAATAACTTGTGGATTTAGCAATCAATCAGTATACTTATATGACAGGCTTCTTTCAGTTTCTGTCTACCAAATCTACTCACAAGGTGATTGATGGTCATTCCTGGGGCTATAGCAGAAGTGAGTTTTACTAGATGCCATGCAGTTGGACTGAATATGGAACCACGGTGCTAGGAATCACATTTGTTATACAGCTATGCCTGGGGATCAGCAACGTTCATATGTATAATAAAAGTAATTAAGGAGGTAATTTTAATTTTCTAAAGATTCTTTATTGCAGGTTTTATAATTTTTTTTATTTATTTGCTCTGATGCATAGGTTAAAGCTGTTATCCTTCTATCATCAATCTATTTTTAATGAAAGTGGTACCACTTGTTTTTAATTCTACTGTTTAGGAAATGATGAAGAAACTTGTTTCACATCTTATATAAAAACCTGTTGCTAGACATTCTCCATTCATTGCATTGTTGTCATCATAATAGTTAATATGAGAAACCTCCTTTGTTGATAAGAAATAGATATTTAACAAAATGAAAACAAAAATAGTTTAAAGAGATGCATCAGCTTTCCAGCAGACTTCATCTCTTTTCCACTTAGGTAGATCCATTCACATAAATTTCTTAGCAGATCAGTTTTATGTAACAAAAATAACCGACATAATCGGCAACCTTATATCTGTTTTACCTAAATATATAGACACACAAAAATATTTAAAACCTGCCTACTTGTTAAATGTTTCTAAAGTAGTTAAGTTAATTAACTGGTGATCATTTTTGACTCTCATTTTAATTGTTTTCATGCTCTGGCAGAAGAGGTGGTATGGTGAACGAGGGGTAAATGTTTGAAGTTTGATGTTTTCCTTCCCAACTAAACCATCTTTGTCTTCTTTCACTCTTTTGCTACCACATTAAGCACAAGAGAATGGTGAAGAGAAATGGGGCTCTCTGATAAGTTTAAGAAGAACTGGGTGAGATGAATGAACTTCCAAGTTCCATCTGTAGATTATTAGGGGGATGAAAGCATTTGTTTTTTGTTGAGTACAAAATAAGTCTATACAGAATATCATGAAATGCCTCATGTGGATATTATTTAATTGGAGATATATGCTATATTTATATGCAATTGTAATTTCATGATCACACAGCATAACATCCTCACACTGCATTTTGAGTTTGTAACATTTCTCTTTGAGTGCCCTTGTGTCACATGAGATAGAATAAGAACTGTCTTTATTTATAAGTATAACAACATACCTGCCCGTTGTTGTTTTAGAGTTCATCAAGTGTGCCTGTTCTCAATATTTTTGTAATGTGAAAAAATTAAAATATTACACCAGGTGAAGGCAGTGGAGGTCTAGAATCACACTTATTACAACATATAGAGTGATCACTCCCTGTTCCATGATCAAATCCCAATGAAGTCAAATTTACCTACATTGCTCCTACTTGATATGTTAAATACCAGTAATGTACTGTTGTCTATATTCCTTCTCTAACTGGTAGTCTGAGTAAGTAACTTATTATAAACTATCACAAGCTTTGTCTGCACCATTCCTATGCTTGCAAACAAATAATGTAATATTTAAAAATCCTGTACCCCACATTATTGAAGGCTGTTTGTTCTGTAACTCATAAAACTGTTCAATGTTTCAGTGATTTCTTTTCCTCTCTTATTATCATGTGTTTGTGTATACATGAAAACATACATCAAGGTATGTAAATGTGTGTATATATACAATTAATAATACTCTTAACGTCATGAAACTAACATATTACCACATTATGCCATAACTATATAATTATTGTACATGGCATATAAAAACCATTCTATTCTTTTAAAGAGAATCATATAAGCCTCAACAAATATACATTTATACAGATGTCTTATTCATCGTTTATAGAAATTGTATGAATATATATATATATACATATATATGTCTGTATGTATGTATGTATGTATGTATGTATGTGACAGAATGTATGTACGCATGCATATTTGTGTGCGTGTGTGCCTGTGATTGTGTGTGCATGCATGTGTGGAAGAATTGAATAAATTACTACTTGACAAATACCAAAATATTCCACTTTCTATTCATAAGCAGCAATTGCCACAAATGTATAAATGTCAGTTTTATTTCATGATGTTTGATGCATTATTCAATTCAATACAAAGACATAGTGCATGCTAACTTGCCACAAATTCAAAATGTCCTCAATTTCAGCAATTGCTGTAAGGTTTAGATGAATATGAGTGGCTAGATATTTAATGACAGACTGCTGATGTCGCTAAGCTTTTGTAGACTAAACATTAGGATTATCACACAAAAGATATACCATGTTGGTATTATAAAGGCAACAATGAGATCCATCTAGTAAATAAAATATCACATAAACAATGTAATACATGAATTTGGCTTTTACAATATTCATGAATTATTTCATAATAGATAAACGATATTTTCACACAATATCTTGTATGACACACTACTATTTATTTCATACAATTACATGAGCTAGTTTGCTGTAAAATCATATACAACTGAAATTATTGAGAGAGCCTCCAAATTTCACATATTAAAGAAACGAAACAGTTTCTACTGTAAAATATGTAGAATCTCTTAAATGATTCTGAAGCATATTTTGGTGAGAGAAAGTGATTAATTTTGTAGAAAATTGATGTTAGATGGAAACTGGCAAAATTTCAGATTTCTAACAGGTATAGAAGGAGTCAGTTGAAATGGTCAATTTTCTTATATTAAAGCTGTTGGAAATTATTCTAGCACATGAAGAATATCTAAATAGGATTATTTTGGTATGTTTTGGTTAAATGAAGTAAAATAACCATTAATATTTTATGTCCATTTTTCCATGCTTTCATAGGTTGGCCAGATTTTCTCCACCACAATATCTGTCCATTTGCTGTGGTTGATCCTTTATCATATCCTTTGAGAAGTTCAGCTTTCTGAAATTTACTTTTACCATTTTTTTTTTTTCATGTTTCCATTGCCTTGTCTCTTCCAGATGTTACTTCTACTTAGGTTTCCTGGTGCATCTTTACCCATTGTTATTCGTATATATATATATATATATATATATAT
>NC_068984.1:70288515-70302154 GCF_001194135.2 Octopus bimaculoides
CAGCAAGACACCTGTTTCTGTCCCTTGGTCTCACTTAAACTTTTTATCATCTGACACAAGGTCACCTCCTCTAATGCCCCCTCCCGCCTCTAAGGATCTTTATCTTGCAAGTTACTTGGTGAGCCTGCCAGTGCTGATGCCATATATATATATCTTACTAAATATCTCAGATTTGCTATGGTTGGTAGCTCTCACATCTGTATATGTGTGTGTGTGTGTGTGTGTGTGTGTGTGTGTGTGAGTGTGTGTGTGTGTGTGTGTGTATTCCTTTACATAAATTTTAGGATTGTGTGTATGTATACAGAGTATGTAAGCACACAAGGTCAAAACAGTACTTAATTCCAAGGAAACAGAGTTACTAACAGTAGGCACTTCATATCTAGTAGTTTGAGTTTTATGATCTTTATCATCACAATCACTTCTTTGTAAGTGAATGTGAGAAGTCAGCTGTGAAAAAGCATACGCACAGAGACACACACATGCACACACATGTACACAGAGACACACACATGCACACAAACAGAGACACACACAGACACACACACATATGTACTTATATGTGTATATGTAAGTATAATTGAATAGATTATGTCCTGGTTCCAACAATGAATATTCTTGTCGTTTGTTCAAATGAGATACCTGCTTATTGAACTGAACAGTAAATCATTGAGTTTTCTATAGAAATATTCATCCTTATCTCAAGTAGATCAGTGTGACACAGTATGTGTGTGTCAGTGTGTCATGGTAGATATTTGAATTTCAGTCACTGTCCAACAATTTACAATATTTTGTCTACGTGGGATTGCTGAAAAATTCTTGGCTTTGGGTAAAAGAAAATAGAGGAAAATCAGTTAGTTATAATTTTATCCAACATATTTCCTTCTCAGATTCACACACTTATTGCGGCAGTCCTTCAGTTTTTTTAAGCCCTGTAGAAGAACTCAGAGAAGTTTGGGCCTCCAACAAAGCCTTTCACGATATCCTTAAGGCCAGCAACTTTTCAGCACCCCTTCATGAATATTTTAATTTTCAACTCCTTTGTGCAAAAAATACATGGAATTTGCTGTAATGTGCCATGAAATCAGTCCCAGTACATCATGATTACAATGCAAACTTAGCCATACCTACATTCATACACATGCATAAATATGTACATACTTGATATAATGTATAATGTAATGATATAATGCATACTAATATAATGTATAATGTAATGAAATAATGTATATTCAATTATGCAAAATATAAAAGGTGCTTTCATAAAATGTAGTATTGTGAATTTAGGAATTAAATGAATTGCTAAAATATACAAATTTTGAGAAAAAAAGGAAACAACCTTTTCTGCCTTCTTTTTACCTTGCTTGTTAACCATTGAACAAAAAATTGGCATTTGATAGCATTGGTAGTTTCTGAGATACCAAAGTGGTTTGCCTGTCAAGCAATCAAAAAATGAAGAAAGCAAGCAAACTGATTTAAAGAGTGGCAACTAATACAGAGGTGTCAAATATATAACCTACAGCAATGTTTAATCTGGCCTGCAGGTCAGTTTTATAAAAAAAAAATTATTTTTTAATCTTTAAATATTCTGTAAACTATATTGTTACTAACATGCATGGAGACTAGTAGCTCAAATAAAGTCATGATTAAAACTGGTTCCAATTATTTAAATCAATAAACCTTAGGAATCTTCTGTTATTTCAGTCATTCTAAAGAACTTTTTTGCAATTCCATTAACTAAAAGAAGTTGTGACCCCTTATTCCTTCACTTTATCTATAACCAAGCAAAACAGAATTTTTGTTATCTGTTTCTTTTTTTTTTTTGCACCAATGTGGATATGTGGTTGAGAATGTCACTTTGCAAACATGTAGTTTTGGATGTTACTACCACTGTAGGGAACCTTAACCTTGAGCAGGTATCCTGTAACATAGCCCTGGGTCAATCAATGCAATGGGAGTGAATTTCATAGACAGAAAGTGTGTGGAAACCCATTGTACACACACAAACACACACATACATAGACAAACACAAACACACACACATACATAAATACATATAGATACATAGGCACAGGATGTGTGATAAGTAGCTTGCTTAGAAACCAAGTGGTTCCAGGTTCAGTCCCATTATGTGGCACCTTGGGCAAGTGTCTTTTGCTATAGCCTCAGGCTGATCAAAGCCTTGTGAATGGATTTGGTAGATGGAAACTGGAAGAGGTCCATTGTATATGTGTGTGTGTGTGTTTGTGCTTGTCCTCGAACATCACTTGACAACTGCTGTTGGGGTGTGAAATACTATCAATGTTGGGTAAGTGTGGCAAACTGTGACAAGCAACCTTCAAAGCAGGACTTCACCTGAAGAAGGTTATGCATTCAATATGGTGAGATTGGAAGGCTGTTGTCTTTTACAAGCTCTTCTCATGGAGTGGCCCATCAGTTTGGATGTGTATTGTGACCAGTTGGGCAGATTAATTGCAGCAATCCACCGGAAGTATCCACTACTAGTTAATCTTAGGGGCATTATCTTTCATCACTACAATGCTAGACCACACACTTTGCAGATGTAGCAGAAGTTACTGGTTCATGACTGGGAAGTTCTGCAGCATATTCCATATTTGCTTGACCTTGCAACTTCAGATTTGCACCTGTTTCAGGCCTTTAAAAATACAGAGGTCAATTTGCTCCACATAACTCTTTCAAATGGTACACCAGCATGGCCACAGTTCACTGACTGATATAAAGATATGTTTGACTGAAAATGTTATAGTGATAAGGATGATACTGAAAGGTTTTACATTTTCTCAAGAACTGTATGCATTATGCATTCACTAGGAATCTTTCCCTCTTTTCTTTCTAAAAACTTAGGGTTGCATGTGTGTATACATATACATACACATACAGACACATATATACATTATGTGGACAGCTTATCCCCATGATTCTGTGCACACAGACTTAGCTAACAGCTGATATTCTTTTATTTAGTTACTTAAGTTAGTATAATATATATTGACCTCTTTATCTAATTACTTAGACCTTCATTATTAAAAAGGTTTTTTAAAATAATTTTTCTTATCTGGCTTGTAGGAACTAGTTTATACTGCAATCCAACCCCCAAATCCAATTGAGATTCATACCCCTAATTTATGGTTTACATACTTTGTATGGAAGTATATTGTTAAGCCTTCCAAGTTTTTGGAGTAACTGCAGCAGTAAGTCCGTGTTAATAGATTTTCATAGTTAATTACCTTTCAAATTGATTTAGCTAATTTCTGTTATAATTTTATGGCTTATATCTTCTTTATGTAAGCTTCTTAGATCATTATACATGCCATTTAGTACTCTCATCTCATTCAGTCATTCATTCATTCACACAACATCTCTAAATCAGTTGTATGTTGTCTACAACTGGCAACATCCTTAGTATTCAAATCATTTTTCTAATCAACTCTTTAGCACTCAGACTGTTCCATCAAGTTCATATTGTACAGCTGATGCAAAGTAATTAACATATTTTAACATGGCTTCCAATGAACCAATAAACAAAATAGCAATCAGATTTAGCAAAATTTTTACTTATTTTAAACTGTATTTATTGGCAAGTCCAAATAGTTAATGAGAGCTTATATGAAAACATTTGCAGCATACAAAATAGTTTTTCAAATTTTTCCCCAAGAAAAATGGAAACCATTTTTGATGAAGTGAGTTCTTGATGCATGCAGTTTTAATATAACATTTAATGGAACACTTAAATTAATTCCTGACATTTAGCTAAAATAGCAAGAATATGACATTCACCATTCAGTTACTATATATAGCTGTAATCAGTGCATACACACACACAAGCACATAATTTAACTTACAAACTATATGGGGGAAAATACACAGATGTTTGATTAATTTTATAATTTTGTGGTTGATGTATTTTGTATTTTCTCATTTAAATAGGAGAAAACAAGATAGAGAAAAAGAGAGAATGAGAGAGAGAAAAAAGAGAGAATGAAGAAAAGAGAGCTGAAATGGTATAAAAGCCCTTCACATTTCATTTCTATTTGCATGATGGCTTCTAATGCTCTTACTCCCAAAATGTTTTCCACTTAAATATAAAATCATTATAGAGCTTAAATTAATATTTAATTGGTTTTACAGAAAAGTATCACTTTTCTGTTTTACTACATATTGAAACATAGAGGAATATTTGCCACAGTAATCGAAATAAATTTTGCAAATTTATAAAGATTAAGAAGCTCTTCACTAGTCTACAAATGGTCATGTTTCTACTTTTAAGTTTGCCTCATTACAGAACACAAATTTAATTTACAGTAAGATTGCTTCGTTTTAAGAGTATATAATATATGTCCATGATTTAGAAGTCTTAATGACCTAGAACGGCATAGCCACTAGCAATTAACAATGAGCTATAAAACTCAATAAAAACCAAAATTAACATTATTCCCTCTTTGATGTTGGCAACAGAATGTTGACTGACCACATTACAATACAGGTGACATCGAGGTGCTTAAGATTCAGCTATAAATTATCATGAAGATAAGAGTGCTTTTTGAAAATTATTCCACATGATGAAACCAAGACTATCAAGAGTCCTAACTATA
The DNA here is from genome assembly GCF_001194135.2 of Octopus bimaculoides. Lineage (NCBI taxonomy): Eukaryota > Metazoa > Mollusca > Cephalopoda > Octopoda > Octopodidae > Octopus > Octopus bimaculoides. The sequence goes on from NC_068984.1 coordinate 70,293,126, forward strand.
AATAAAGTGTCTTATGAAGTCATTCATGAGACAAAGAGAAATGGGCGAATAGGTCTCATTCATGGCAATAGTTGTTATCTCCATCATATTGTTAGCCAGTGGACTGTGTCTCTTCACTGTTAGACGAAAGGCATTATCATGCAATTGATTTCTTTTGTATAGAAACTATTAAAATAAGGTTTTACCATTGACAGTAAAGCAATAAACAAATGTTGTGAACATTAAGATTCTTGCTTTGGGATACCATATGAGCTCCTCACTTCATATACATTCTAAATGGCTATTTTACAGCTGTCGGCAACATTCTCTCACAGCTTTACATTGATTTCTTTCAGCTAGGTATAAAGACAAGTTCTTTATGAGAAAAGGGTTTACTAGAGTGAAACATCCCCAGCATGTTACTGGTATATTATTTATAGACTCTGCAAAGATGAAATGCAAAGTCAGTTCTGGAAAGACATGAATATTGAACATAAAGGATCAACACTAAATACTGTAAAGCAATTCAACTTAGAATATAATCAGACTGTATTTGACATGTACAAGAACCTTTAGGTAAACCTGAAGCAAACAACAACAACAGCTGAGACATTCATAGTTTTGCCAAATATTTTTTGTAGGACGAGTGGAAATAAACTGGCTTCAATATAATTTTAATAATTATGTTGGCACTTTTGTTATTTAACTCCAGGTCACTTTTAATTGGGTGGAACTATCATCAAAAACACTCCTGCTGTGATTACATTACTTTTGTTTAGATATTTGTAACTACTGTATTTAATATTCTTTATTCTTTTCCCAAATTGTAGAGGTTACTGTGTGTGACAGTTAGCTATTATTTGTAGCAATTGTGTAGACAGGTTCTTATTCACACGACTACAAATTTATTGAGTAAATCTAGTCATTACAATTTTCCTAAGCATATTACTGGTATTGCCATCAACTCTTCAAGGAAAAAATAAGAATGACTTCTCTGGAAGTAATTAAGTACTTCAGAGTATCCTGCTGTCATTGTATCTGCACAGTAACACCAACACTTATAGTTAAAATTATATAAATTATCAAATTTAGAGGCAAATTCATAACACATATTTTTCCCATAAAGGAAATTGGCTTAAATTAGGAAATTAAACTAGCTCAAGATTTGATTTCTTAACCAGGAGCTTTCTACTCTAGAGCTCTGGTTATTACTTTTTTAAGTAATGCAGGATTCTTACTTACATAGGGACAGCACAAGTCTGTAATGGAGTTGATGATATGTAATTGATTATAATTATTTTACTGATATATAATTTACTGATCCTGCAGGCAGAGAAGACATTTTTAGATTAAAATTAATTAAAACTATGCTACAGTGGTTTCAAATTTTAAAAAAATCAGCCTCGTTAAACAACTGTTTTACTTGATATGAAAAGCAAATATGAAAAAGGAAACAAACCAGCATTGATTATTTTGAAGTTGCTTGTTTTCAGTATGAAATCCAATTATATATATATGTTTCCATAAATGCTCTACAGTAATCCTTCACTATATTGTGGTTCACCAATCATGCATTCAGTTCATCGTGGATTTTTTTGGCTAATATATGTAAATTTATATTGTGGGCTACTCTGTACATCTGGGTTTCTACGGCCAATAAGTATTTAGATTTTTTAAAATTCTAATTATTTCTGTGGGATATTTTGGTATGTAATACCCATGATAGTTAAGGGATTACTGTAATAAGGTAGAACATATTATAGATTAAAATTTTTTAAACTTCAGTATATCAGCAACTAGATTAGAACTAAGAATTCTTTTTATTGGCAAAATAAAAGTAAAAAATGGAAGTTCACATGACATTGTGAGAGACCACTCAGTTTTCTAAGGGAGAGATGCAAAGGAATAGCAATTCATAGGCCATCATTAAATCAAAGACGTCTGAATACTTGTATAGAGTGGACATCAATAAAAGCATCCAGTGAAGCAAGTTGTGGTGCTGAACTGCAAAACCTTTCTTAACATTTGACTTTTTAGATAACTACAACAGCTACTATCAATAATGATAGTTTTAAAAATTGGTTGAAGACCAATTTTTTTGTGGGTGCATGTGAATGTATGATGATAGCACAGTCAATTAAACAATTAAACTAAACCATTGATTACTGTGGAGTAAAAAAAGGGAAAATAAAGTTGACCATGACAAGATTTGAACACAATGTAGAGTGATATGTCTAAATATCTTAGTGCTTTATGTAGTTCTCTAGAAATCCTATCATCCATAATCCCACATTTATAATTATTGTTATTATAGCATGAAAAATCTCAGCTTTATTTTGCTGGGCATACAAGAAAGTGTCAGGTGCCCACAGTCATCAGACTTAGGTGACACTTATTTACTGAACAGGCTACAAAAACCATGTAAAGTACTCTTGCAGTTCCAAGTAATGATGATTTTTCTAGGTGTTTTACCTTTACACTCATTCCAATCTTTTTGAGCCAAGTTGGTTGTTGGGTACTGATACATCCAAGTGCATCAGTCACTATTGGTATTATGTCCACTTTCTTTGTTGCCCACAATCTGCATATTTCCCACTTCAATTCATCATAGTTGTTTACCTTTACTACTTCTTTCTCTTTGATCTTTTGGTTATCAGGATATGCCATATCAATTACCAGACGTATTTTATATTTTCTGCTCACTACAATATCACAATATCACATTTTTAATGTTTAATCTGATAGTCACACTGAATCATTGCAACCCTTAGGATTTTGCAATCCTCATTCTCAGTAATTCGTTTTGGAATTTGGTCAATCCATATCTTTGATCCTTCTAAGCCAAAATTTCCACAAAGTTCTCAGTGGATCATTCTTGCTACAGTGTCATGTCATCTTTTGGATCGACATTATGCCAATTTCAGGCACTTGCTAACAACGTTCCACACTGTTTTTCCCTTCTCACCACACATTATGCATTTGTAGGAGTCAGTTGTTTTATCAATTCTGTACTTCACATAGTTTGTCCTCACTGCTTGTCCTTGAGCTATGCATGTAAGCGCTTCTATCTTTCTCTTCAAGTCACCCCTTCACATTCCTAACCACTGGCCTTCTCTATCTGTCTTTGCACTCACATCTCTTGCAAAGTGACATTGCATTTTTTTCTTTCCCATGTCATTTCCTTTTTTGGGATTTTTTTTTTCTTTCAGCTTCTCTTTGTACATTTCTCCTGCAATCCCCCCTGACAGTAACTTCCACATTAATGGAAGGCAAGAAATTGGCCTGTAATTGTCAGCAGCATTTCCTTTTGATACATCATTCAAGTTGTTCATCCTTGGGCCAGCCACTTCGGGATTTCTTCTTTTCCATCGATCAAGATATTAAATTGCTCTGCAATCAATTTATGGTCCGAATGAACATTTTTTAAATCCAAAATCCCTGTATACCATCAGGTCATGCTGCTTTCCAATTGCTCATTTTCTGGTTCACATTTCTCATACTGCTCTCGGTAAAGCGGATAGGCTCTTGTTGCAGATAAGAAGTTGTTGCTTCAGATTGCAGAGTCATTCAGTTCCAGTATTATATTGTTCTTTCTTTAACAGCCTACAAAAGTAACCACACCAATGTAGACATGACTGAATACATCAACCCTGCTCAGAAGGTCGCAGCCTAATACAGATAGACAACTATTATAAAATAACAACAGTTGGACTAAGATGATATTTAGAAACAAAAAGTGGAAGACCGCTACATGTAATAAAACAACACAGAAAAGAAAACACTTTTCTGTATACACAATGGGGTAACAACATACAAAACAGAAACAAACAACACTGATGCACTAATCTCAGATGGCAACATAGCAGAAAATGGTCAAGGAGACAAAAAACAACATGAAACCAGAACTACAAAAAATACTACAGAAGAAATGGATAGGAAAATCACTCCATAGCCAATACCCTACAAGGCTCGACAGAGAAGAAGTGAGCCTAAGTAAAAGCCAACAGTGATTCCAAAGCTCTGAACTAAAAGCAGAAATAGACGGACTGTTTCTCCCTGCACGAGACCAATGCCTGATCACAAAAAACTATAAAGGCAAAATAATGAAATAGGAGCTAACACCAAATGCAGAATGTGCAACCAGGACAGTGAGACAGTTGACTGCATCATCTCTGGCAAGTCCAGACTTGCCAAGTTTGAATATACATACAGACATGACCAAGTAAGTAGTTTATCTACTGGACTATATGCCAACACTACAACATAGAAACTTACAAGAAATGGTACAAACATGTGCCAACCCTGTTCTATTCAGTTCGCATGAGAGTGGTATTAGTGCTATGCAGAAAATTAGTGGTGAAAGTGAGTCACCTTGGAAAACGCGACAGTTTATGCTAATATTGTTTGAGCGCAATACTCCATTAGAATGATATAATTGGAGCTATGTGTTCCATAGTGACATATTACACTTTAAAAAATCTGAAATCACAGGAGAAATTTTGAAAATGTCCAGCGATTTCAGAATCCTCGAATGAGGTATGCTGTCAAAGGCTTTTTTATAATCAATCCATGAAGAGCTGAGATTTCTGCACTTGTTATGGCAGTTCTCAAAGATCTTGCAATTAATTAGGAGCTGATCTTTGCATCTATATGAGCCTTGTCTGCATCCTTTTTGTTCAGTGGGAAAAAGGTTATTCTCTTCCATAAGCGTATATGTCTTCTCCACTAGAATAATTGTCAAAATCTTATAGGTAGTAGACAAACATGTTATAGGCCAATAGTTTTTTGGGTCTTTGGTTTCATTACTTTTTATTATTATTATTATTATTATTATTATTATTATTATTATTATTATTATTATTATTATTATATTGAACTATCATATACTAATTTAATTAGTGAGGATACTATCTTGAGATTTGGTGACAAGTCTCCTCAAATCCCAAGTGTCTTAGGATTCTTGCAGAATATGGGATAGCATCTTTCTGTAGGTTGCCAATGTATATCTCAATTCCAATATTCTTTAGCCTTTTAGGTAGCAGCATGGGTGTTGTGCCAAGTGCATCAAACACCAATTATCACAAAAAAAATTCTCACATTTATCATCCACAATCTCTTCATCTCTTCTGCTAGGTTTTGATATTTCTCAATTTTCTTATATTCTTTGATGCCCACTCACATATAGTATGGCAAAATCTATGATCTTACTTTTTTTTTTGTTCTCTATGATCATATCTGGTTTCTTTGCTTCAATAGCATGGTCAATCTTTATGGAGAATCCCATAAAATTCTGTAATTATTATTCACCATCACAGCTTCTGGCTTATGTTCATATCACATCACTTCTTTGTCACTTTCAATCCACACACTCGGTTAACATCACAATGCACTCTTTTATCGATACAGTTATGCTTGCACTTATAGTTTTTCTACTAGCTTACTGCATTCACTTATGAGAAGGTTAATATTTTTGCCTTTACTGCAAGCCCGGTATTTTTCTCTCAGACTGAAATTCAGCTGTCTTTCTCTTTATCAAAATTCCTTAGAATGGCTTGTTCCTGAGCAGCTAGTTAGCAATTCAGTTTCTCATTTCAGGTTTCCATCTATCAACCACAACCAGCATTCTTTACTGCCAACATCCTTGTCTTTTTTTTTTTTTTGCAAGAATTAGCCATGTAATTACTCCTCATTTCAAATATTCACCCTGTTAATCTATCTTCTATTCTTGAAATGTCTTAGTTTCAATGACTTTTTGGATATTTCTGGCTGCCTTACTCTTTTTTCCCAATACATAGCATGGTGTTGAAAACCCAGTATTGTAGAAAAGATTGTGTTTTTTGCATTTAACAAACCTCTGCTTCATTCCTTACTTGGTAGGTAGAGTCTGTCGATATTACTTTCAGGGTGGCAAGCTGACAGAATCATTAGTATGCTGGGCGAAAGGCTTAGTGGTATTTCGTCTGCCATTATGTTATGAGGTCAAATTCTGCCAAGGTCAACTTTGCCTTTCATCCATTCAGGGTCGATTAAATAAGTACCAGTTATGCACTTGGATCGATGTAATCGAATTAATCTGTCTGTCTTTGTTTTTTCTCTCTATGTCTATCCCCCTGTGGGCAATAAAGAAATAGTTATTACTTTTAAGGTATATACGTTGTGCATAGTGATCTGTTTAGATTGGGAAATCCCAGAGGATTTTGCTAGTCTCCGACTCTGCCACTCTCTGTGGTTTGTGCTCATACCATGTCTTGCCTCTCTCTAGCCCCCACATTTCACAGTCTCCAACGTAGCACTTTTACTACCTGATCGTCTTGCCACAACCTGTAGTGCTTTTGGGCAAGTCTTGGGCATTCATTTGTGATATGTGCAATGGTTTCATCCAATCTATAGCCTTTCTTCACTTCACTGTAAAAAAGTCTCTTAGGGTGTCACGTGTCAGGCATTCAAACAAGGTGGCTTGCCCTCTTCACTTGTGCTCTTCTCAGCAGTGTTTAAATGCCTGGTAAATCAGTTCAAGAGGGGACCTCCGTATCTGGGACCTTGTCTTGCCAGGTAATCTAAAACAGCTTTTTCAGCAGTTCATGTGGAAATGGTTTAACTTTTCGGCATGACATTCATAAGCCATCCAAATCTTTCAGGTAAACAATAGCATAGGTAGTACAACTGCTTGGGACACTTTCTACCTGGTGGCCTGTGCAATGCCTCTCCTCTCCCATACTGATTCAATCGAATGTTGAGATTCTCCTGGTGAGGTGTGTATGGACCTTATAATCAATGTTCCCAGATCTGAAGAGTGTGCTGCCAGTGGTATGTGAATATATCAACGAACTTCAGGGTTTTCCCTCAACAGTGATAGTTGGTTCCACATATGGCTTCTGCAGGACAGGTTGGTGCATGACATCTGTCTTCTGATTATGAGGCCTAATTCATCAGTATGATGCATCAGTCTGAGGATGACATGCTCGCTCAAATAGTGAACAGTGGAGATTTTTCTGACACATTCCCAGTCACTAATGGAGTCAAGCAGGGCTGTCTATTTGTACCTAAGCTGTTAAGCATGATGTTCTCAACCATGCTGTCAGATTCCTTCTACAGCGATGATAAACCAGAATCAAGATCAAATTCATGTCTGATGGCAGAATCCTCAAACTGTAGAGACTACAGGTCAAGACTAAGTTGGAAGAGAACACAGTGCACAATTTCCTGTTCACAGATGCTGCCACAGAGGCACAGCTGCAACAGATCACGAACTGATTTTCCACTACCTGCAAGAACTAAGGTGGTGTACCGGCAGAATTGTTACTAAGGCAGTGAGCTGGCAGAAACATTAGCACGCTGGGTGAAATGCTTAGCAGTATTTCGTCTGCCGTTACATTCTGAGTTCAAATTCCGCTGAGGTCGACTTTGCTTTTCATCCTTTCTGAGTCGATAAATTAAGTACCAGTTGCACACTGGGGTTGATGTAATCGATTTAATCCCTTTGTCTGTCCTTATTTGTCCCCTCTATGCTTAACCCCTTGTGGGCAATAAAGAAATAAGAATTGTTACTATGCTGGACAAAATGCTCAGTCGTACTTTTTCTTCTGATGTTATGTTCTGAGTTCAAATGGTACTATGGTCGACTTTAATTTTTATCCTTTTGGAATTGATAAAATAAATACCAGTTGAGCCCTGGAGTTGATGTAATCAACTAACCACCACTCTAAAAATTTCTGGCTTTGTGCCAAAATTTGAAACCACTACAATCACCCCACCCCCTACTACTACTACTACTACTACTACCCATTTCCTACATATGCACAAGGTTTTTTATTTGTGAGAAGGGCTAAAGCCATATATAGCTATCAAATGCTTAGTTGGTACTTATTTTATTGACCTCAAGAAGGTGATATTTTCCAACAGCATTTGAACTCAGAATATAAAGAATGCAATTAGATATTACCACTCTATCAATTCTGTCATTCCTCCTCCTCCTCCTCTTCTTCTTCTCCTCTTCTCCTCCTCTTCTTCTCCTCTTCTCCTCCTCTTCTTCTCCTCTGCCTCTTCTTCTCCTCCGCCTCTTCTTCTTCTTCTCCTTTTCTTCTCCTCTTCTTCTTCTCCTTTTCTTCTCCTCTTCTTCTTCTTCTCCTTTTCTTCTCCTCCTCTTCTTCTCCTCCTCTTCTTTTCCTCCTCTTCTTCTCCTCCACCTCCTCTTCTTCTCCTCCTCTTCTTCTTCTTCTCCCCTCCTCCTCCTCCTCCTTTTCTCCTCCCCCTCCCCTCCCCCCTCCTGCAGAGGATGATAACAAAGGAAAAGACAAGGAGGATTTCTCAGATTAGCACACTGCTGCAAAATTTTTTGGTGTAGTGAATTTCAATTTTACACCATAAGATATCTGGTATTCACTTTCTTCAATCCCCAGAAAGATGGAAAGTACAGCTGACCTCAGAGAGACATCATCTCTGAATACAGACATATCATAGTAAATTTGGTCATGCACTCTATTATCATTTTTCTACCACTTTCAATCATGAGGGACATTTTACTGTCAGATTTACCAAAATGGAGTAACATTTTTGCACCCTGTACAATCAATATACAACTTATCAACAGACACTTCAAAATATCTTTGCTGTAACTTCATTTCAGACGTCTGCTTTTACATGTTTTCTGTTCAATTATTCAATAAGCTAGGAAACCTATTCGGAGATGTGAAAGAAAACACATTTCAAATGTCTGGATAGAGGCTTAAAATAGTTTCTACATTTACTCTCCCTAGCAGACAGGCTAAATATTTAAACTGTTTTCTGTATTCCTCTAGTAATTTTTCTGTTAATCTCATTGCTTATGTGTACATGTATGAAAAGTGTAATAGTTTGTAACCTTTGGAATAAAGTGTGACACATCTCAAAATCTTTATTTTATTTTTGTCATTTTTGTCTCTAACACATTTATATCCATGTTTCCATGTTCCATATTTACTCCCCTTAGTAGATTGAATAAATATTTAAATCATTTCCTGTATTCCAATTGTAATTTCATTGTATATGTTGTATGTTTGTGTATCTGAGTG
>NC_068984.1:70302306-70304283 GCF_001194135.2 Octopus bimaculoides
ATATATATATATATATATATATACACCCACGCATACACTCACACAAATATATATATATTAAAATGTGTGTACAAATATGTGTATGTATATGTTCATGTGTTATAATGTATGTACATATGTATGTAAAAATGAAAAGTCTGATAGTTTGTAACCTTTCGAATAATGCATGAAACATTTCAAAACTTTTTTTGCTTTGTGCATAAATGTTTTATATTCCTGTTTCCATGCCCATTGAAGCATAGGTGCATTTATAGGTCTTGTACAGTTGGGCATTTACATAGTTTTGGAATAAGTACTTTTACAACTTTTTTTGTAATTTTTTCCTTGCTATTATGCATTCAATCAATTCAGAATGATATTTGAAATCCTGTACACGAATATTTGCAATGGTTTAAACAGGATTGTAATTGTGAAATAAATCTAAAAGCATTTATAAATATTCTTGCATATCTCTGTTGTCACATTTCCAATTCAGCTGTATCTCTACATACAATTTTATATTAACAAATAATTTGTTGAATTATACATAAATTCAAAACACAGTTTGTTGTGAAATACATATATATATATGTATATATAAATAAAAATAAAACTAATACAATATATGAATATTAGGATGGCTTGCATGAATATTAGAAGCAAAAACAATTGCCAAAGCATAAAATGTGGTTTCTTTGAATTATGACAATTGATTCTGTATTGCCCATAGTTCACCAAGCTGTAGAAATAGTTGCTGCTGCGGTTGCCACAACTCCAGTTGCTGCTGCTACTGCTGTTATTGCTCCTGCTTCTGCTTCTGCTGCTGCTGCTGCTTCTGCTTCTTCTGCTGCTGCTTCTGCTACTACTACTACTACTACTACTACTACTACTCTGCTGCTGCTGTAACAATAATAATAACCCTTTGTACTATAGGCACAAGGCCTGAAATTTTTGGGGAGGGGGCTAAGCATTTTGCCTACTAAGATTCTGCCAGCTTATAACAATAATAATAAAAAAAACAACAACATCCTTTGCATTGTAGTCATCATCATCAATGCTGCTATTATTATTATCATTAAGGGGGCAAGATGGTGGAATCGTTAGCACACTGAGCAAGATAATTACTGGCATTTTGTCTGTTTTTAAGTTGTGGGTTTAAATTCCACTGAGGTCAACTTTGCCTTCCATCTGTTCAGGGTTCAATAAAATAAGTACCAGTCAAACACTGGGATCAAACTAATCAACTTAATCCCTCTCCAAAATTGCTGCCCTTGTGCCAAAATTAAAAACCGTTACTATTATTACCATTATATTTTAAGGGTGCAAGTTGGTAGATTTGGTATCACTCTGGGCAAAATGCTGAGTAGCATTTTGTCCAGTTTTATATTCTTAGTTCAAATTCTGCCAAGTTAAGTTGTGTCTTCCATCCTTTCAGGGTCGATGAAATAAGCACCAGTAAAGCTTTGGCATCGATGTAATCAACTTCAGGTGTTGTAGCTATAGTAGAAAGGTTTATTACTGTAATCATATTATTGTTATACTTGTTGTTGTTATTATTATTATTATTATTATTATTATTATTGTTCAGTAGCTTTATTTTTATAATGTGCTTTCACTTCACTACTGAGCGCAGCTCTGTGTGCCTTGGGTATGTGCTGTGGTTTGTTGTGGTGCTCTTATGGTTACTGTATTGAAAGTGTTTTGCGTAGGATGTGTGCAGTGCCCAGTAGTGCAATTTTCTGTATGTTATATATATTTGTAAGTCCTGGTGTTTTTGTTATGTATTTGTCTGAATATTTTTTTATTATACCTAAGGCACCTACTATGACAGGAATTGTTTCTGTTTTTAGATTCCACATTCGAGTTACCTCTATTTCCAGGTCTTTGTATTCTGAAGTTTTCTCCATTTCTTTTAGGGAAATGTTGTCGTCTGCTGGTATTGATACATCAATTAGAAAGCATTTTTTTCCTTCATGATCTTTGACAACTATATCTGGT
>NC_068984.1:70304293-70310132 GCF_001194135.2 Octopus bimaculoides
TATTATTATTATTATTTAACAGCCACTTTCCAAGCTGACATGAGTTGTACATGTCCAACAGTCTCTCAGTCTTTTGTCATATGGCACATACAAAAGCTGCCAAACTTTGCACTTCATGGTTTTGATGGCTGGTTGTCCTCTTTATCATATATGACCTTATAGCATGGACTAACAATTGTTAATGTACTAAATCACATGAATATTTCTTTCTCATCTACTGTGGTCTCCATCATTCAAGATTGATCATGGATCTACCTAAATTAAGAGAAAATCTGGGTAAAGATTTTTGAAGTGGATTGGTAGTTGCCTATGCATGTGACTTCCTCCCTTATCCACCCTGTGTCCATGTTTTACCAAAGAAAACGCTACTGATTGGAGTTGGAATTACTTTGAAGTTGTGTCATTGAAGTGTTGCAAGCAGAACGCAAAGAGCCAGAAGAAATATTAAAAAGGCATCATGCTGAATCTTCTAACAGTTCTGCTAGTCTACCATCCTGATCTCGTGCTTTTTTTTAATCAACTCCAAAAAGATGAAAGGAAAAGTTAACTTTGATAGGATTTGAACTTAGTGCATACATTATTGGAACAACATCCATTAGTCATTTTATTCAATGCTTATGAACCCTGCCTGCACTTGTAATGATAACAAAAAAAAAAAAGATTGGAGTTATTGCTTTCTTGATCACTATCTAATGAATTTAGGGAAAGATAAACTTGTATGGATAACATTGTAAATTTGTCCACAAATTATTATAAAAGCTATACTGGTGAATTTAAGTATTAACTAAAGTTAAACTATAAAACAGTAAGATAATTTTATACTGATTCTGATAAAATGAACCGTAGTTATATTCATTAAGCCATTTATTAAAACTAGTTATTGTATCACTAATGAGAGAACTTCTAGGTGGTTGAATGGCTAATATTAGTAGGCAAATTTATCTCAGATCACATAATACAGTCTTCAAAAAAGGAAGGATAGACTGGACAATATAACCCTAGGTATCCAAAATTTGAATGGATCATAATTAAAATGCTTTTTGTCATAGGTGTGTCAGTTAGGGCTGCCTTCATAATAAACACTGATAGCAACAACTAAGATTGCTTTTTCATAAAAAGAGTTCAGGATTGAGTTTGTCATTGTTTGATTCACAAATTTCTTTTTAACATAAAAGCTAAACTGAATTGGTTATTTGTTTTAGAGAATGTCTTACAATCTCCCAATTAAGAGAAGTGTTTTATCTTCCTTATTCCTGAATCATTGAAACATCCGTTCCTTTGCTGTACAGAACAAACAATTCACAACATTTGAAAATAGTTTGCAATAAATGATGAAGAAGTAGCCTCAGAAACATCAAGACTCTTTCCTTCCTTTTAAGTGTTAAGCTAAAATTGCATTAGCTACAACTTCTCCCTTTTGTGTTATCTTTTCCTTTGCATTCATATAACATATATATTCATGCATGCATGCACACACATGCACATGCACACACACATGCACATACACACATATATACAGATATATTTTCATATGCATGCACACATATAAATTTACACACACACACATGTAAATATGTACATAAACACACACATCTATTTACACATGTAGTAGTGCTTGTATATTTCTATATACAAGCTGACACTTGTATATAGAAATAATTCAACATTAAACTAAAAGATTACTCAATCATTTTTTCAATAGACTACATATTTAACTTTTACAAGGAAATGACTGAAAGGGGATTTGAAGTTTTGGTTTGCAAAACCTCAAAGGCACTGTCAGTCATTTTCATGTGAAAGTTAATTAGCATATATATATATATCCACATACATTCACATATAAATATATATAAATGTATGCATATGCCTGGAGACATTTAGTGCTTGAGATGACGTGCCGATTAATGCTAACCAACCAAATCAGGTGTAAACACACACACACACACACACACACACACACACACACACACACACACACACACACACACACACACTGATATGCGATAAAAACTGATTTAAAGCTGATAAACTTCACAAAAATGATGACAAGTGACAGCAACAAAAAGGAAGGTGCTGTATAAATGGAAACCACCAAGCATGGCAGAAAGAACACTGCCTACAATAAAGGCGGCGAGCTGGCAGAAACGTTAGCATGCTGGACAAAATGATTAGCGGTATTTCGTCTGCCGTTACGCTCTGAGTTCAAATTCTGCTGAGGTCAACTTTGCCTTTCATCCTTTCGGGGTCGATAAATTAAGTACCAGTTACGCACTGGGGTCGATGTAATCGACTTAATCCCTTTGCTTGTCCTTGTTTGTCCCCTCTATGTTTAGCCCCTTGTGGGCAATAAAGAAATAAGAAAGAACACTGCCTTCACTATTGCTCTCCGCTGTCCTCTCTACTGCCTCCGCATCCAGGATATTTTCTCTATAATTTTTCTCTGCTCTTTCTTCCATCATCTTTATAATACCTTCCTGTCTTTTTTGTTGCTGCAGTAAACCACTGATCCAAAATTATGGGGATGAAATTTGCTTTCGCCTAACCCACGATGATCAAAGTGTTTTCATTGCCTGACAAAAGTTTTAGGGGTGCGTTTGCACCCCTTGCACCTCCTGTCCTCAAGCTTATGCTCTGACCTCTTACTATCACCCTCTCTTTTTCTTACTGTCCTCTCCCCACAGCTTCTCTGCCATCTTAAATCTAACCCTCCCAAATTTCCTTCTGTGGCTCACCTCCATGATAACCAACACCTCTTTTTATTTCTTATTTCTTTACTGCCCACAAGGGGCTAAACATAGAGGGGACAAACAAGGACAGACAAAGGGATTAAGTCGATTAAATCGACCCCAGTGCGTAACTGGTACTTAATTTATCAACCCCAAAAGGATGAAAGGCAAAGTCGACCTCGGCGGAATTTGAACTCAGAATGTAACAGCAGTCGAAATACCGCCAAGCATTCTGCCCGGCATGCTAATGATTCTGCCAGCTCGCCACCTTCATTTTATTTCTATAACATGACACATTCTAGATTCTCACTGCCCTTATATCTTTCTTATGTTACCTTCTGTCATGCTTTCTGTTCATATATTTGGGAAAGCAATAGATTCCCCAGCCACAAACGCATAACCTACCCCAGCACACTTACTGTTTGGAACCTCTTTAAGTCATTTTGGATATTAATCACTTTCCCTTCTTCTCACCAATACTCTTTTCCCCAACAATGTCTACCCTGTTAGTCTCTCAGTTAACTCTCTAATCACAATAAATATGTTTCTTCTCATCATACCATAGCCATTTCATCATGTTGCCAAATCTCATTATTCTCTCTGTGCTTTATGTCACAAAGCTCTCCTTAGCACATTGGTGTTGCTAGTTGCAAGATGGTCTCACTGCACCTGGGGGTACACAATGAAAGGCATCCAGTACTTTCAATAATGTGATTAGCATTAGGAAGTGCATCCAATCATAGAAGCTATAAACCCAAGACCCAGGAGCATGGTGTGGTTCTCCAACTTGTCAGATTTTGTCAAACTGTTCAACCAATACCAGCATGGAAAATATATATAAAATGGTGGTGATGATGATAACATGTGTATGTATGTATGTATGTATGTATGTATGTATGTATGTATGTACGTATGTATGTATGTATTATGTATGTATGTATGTATGTATGTATGTATGTATTATGTATTATGTATGTACGTACGTACGTATGTATGTATGTATTATGTATTATGTATGTATGTATGTATGTATGATTGTTCAGTTTTATTTCAAGATTTCTTGCCAATAGAGAAAGAGCCGGTTTCTAACCTAGATCCAAGCCTCCTTCATTGAAATTTCAACATCAACAACAGGGTATTTTTGTTTGTATGTATGTATGTATGTATGTATGCATGTATGTATATGTGCAGGTTTGTATGTTTTGCCTGATGTATGTATTCTCATGCATATAGTTGCAGTTCCAGACTTGCTCATATATATTTAAATGATAACATTCTGGAAAATTTTACAGATTTTTAGTTTGGTTCTGTAGTCTTCGAATTAGCTTTCTCCTTTCTGGTTTTGAGAAGCCTAATATAGGCAGTGTATTACATATTCCAGGGCCCCAATAATCACAGGTATAAACCTGACTTTGTAATCTGGATAAAGTAACTGCAGATTTCTCAATAGTTCAGCGTAAATTTTTTCCTTTCTCACTGATCTTCAGCTTTATGCATGTATGTATTCATGTATGCATGTGTGTACATATGTATGCATGTACAAGAGGGTATCGAAAAGCTCCTAGCTTTAAAGGTATTGTGAAGGGCCTGGCTGGAGGTCCAACCTTCCAAGTTCTTTTACAGGGCTTAGAAAAACTGAAGGACCACTGCAATAAGTGTGCGAATCTGAGAGGGAAATATGTTGAATAAAATCATAATTAAATGATCCTCTTGTATTTTCTTTCACCTAAAACCAGGAACTTTTGAGCATACTCCTGGGGTGGGGGGTGATTGCTACATCTTCACTGATGATTGCAGTCTCCTTGTGCTTCCTTGTTGCCATTGACATTTCTAACTTTACATCTATGACTCCACCTCAGATGACTATTCAATTCCACTGCTGATCTGTATAATCTGAAGCACAAGTGACAGACAAAAGTTGTAACGTCTCCACTGCAGATAGTCCCTTTGACAAAAAGACTCAACTATGGTATTAAGATAAACTGCAGCTGTGTACAAATGCCTTTCCTATGTGCAGGTGTCTTTCTTCATCTTGATCAAAACTAAATGAAAGGGAAAAAGACCCTCCTCCTCCTCCTCATCATCATCATCATCATCCTCATCATCCTCATCATCATTATGAACAGCATCATCATTGTCATCATCGTCATCGTCATCATTGCTGTCATAATCATCATCATCAACATAATCACACAACATAATCACACCTCCTCCTCGCCTCCTCCTCCTCCTCCCCCTCCTCCTCCCCTCCTCCTCCTCATCATCATCACCGTTGTTGTCATCATCGTTGTCCTTCCCCCTCCTTCTCCTCATTATCATCAATGTCATCGTCGTCTTCATCATTATCATTGTCATCATCGTTGTCATCATCATCATCATCATCATCATCAACAACAACAACAACAACAACAACTCCCACCTGATGTCACTGGCTCAAGTACTGGGTTTCATAGGACCAGTTTCCATGTCATACTGGTGGCAGAGGTTGCAATATTCCTCCTGAATGGGATGCCAGTTCATTGCAAAGTTACTCGTTTACTGCTCAGTGAACTGGATCGATGCAAAATGAAATATTTTGTTCAGGAACAATGCGCCCACCCAATCCAAGAATTGATATCACAATCATGAGATCATGAGTTCAACACCCTAACCACTGGGTTATGTGCCTTCACTGATACTGATTATATTCATAAATTTGTATAGGTTTGTATTGTATAAGGAAATAAGAGTACTGAGGTTTTGTGCAAAAGCTTCTTTCAGAAAGAAATGAAAAATAGATATTTTATGTGGCATTGAGCAGACAGATTTGTTGAAAATATGAAGGAAGTAAAATTAGAGGGAACAGGTAAGAGAGAAAAGGGGAAATCAGATGAAAATGTGGGTTTATAAGAGGCCCTTGGCTAGACTAAAATACTAATTAAAACATCTGTGTGATAGTGGAAGACTTAAAAACCATCAAGATGATGTCTACTAAATACAGTATCATAATGGATCACATATCAAAATATAGGTTTCTTTTACTGTTACTCTATATATACACATACATACATGAACACAAATACATACACACACACGTATATATGTATATATATATATATATATAAATATATATA
>NC_068984.1:70310463-70315525 GCF_001194135.2 Octopus bimaculoides
TATATATATATATATATATGCAATTTAATTTTATTTGCCTTTGAGATTTAAAAAAGAAAAAAATATTAGATATTCAGAATGTTCTTCCATACATCACAATAACACATTAATGAAAAACTTAGAAAATAGAATAAGTTTCAAAATATCACTGACAGTTCAGTGAACTAGTTAACATGTTAGAGGGGAGGAATATTATGATTTCTGCAATATCTGAATATATAACATTTTATTTGAAGAAATACGTTCTAATATTTTTGAAAGACAATAAAAACTAAAGTTTATATCCTTTGTGCTTCTTCAAAATATATAAAATATATGCAAATGATTTCAGTTGGATATTTTTGTTGCAGAAACTCTTTAAAAAAATCTTAAATATTAATTCATACCAATATATATATATATATATATATTATATATATATATATGTATGTATGTATGTATGCATGCATGCATACATGTATGCATGTATGTATGTATGTAAGTATATATACACACACATATATATGTATATATATATATGATTGTGTACGTGTGTATGCATACACACACAAATACAAGAATGTATAATGTGATGTGTATCAGTTCAGGGGAGCAAAAAAATTGATCAGTGTTTGTATGCATGTGTGTGCTGTTTGTGTTTGTGGTGTGTGTGTGTGTGTGTGTGTGTGTGTGTGTGTGTGTGTGTGTGTGTGTGTGTGTGTGTGTGTGTGTATGGGCCTGTACGTTGTTAAATCAGCTTAGAGAGTAGAAATTTCTGCTCTAATGGCAGAGTCTATGCAATAAATGTATTAATAAAAGAAAAACATTTTGAAACATTCCAAGAGAAATTTCAAAGTTGCCAAATATCAAATATCTCTACATACAATGGAAAACTTGAGCAGCAGAAACACACACATGCACCATCTACAGACACACACACAAACGCTTACACATTCATATATGCATATATATATATATTTAAGAAAGCATATATGTCTATATATATATATATATATATATACACACACACATGCATACATATATGTGTAGTGTTTTGAATATACATGTATTTCTACAGAAGCAGATATAAACAATACATTTGTTGTGTTCAGTCAATGCTCACATTCTTCATACAAGCTCTCATAGAAATGTATCAAAGTAATGTATATGCATACAGCCATCTGTGAATGTAGATGTTAAAGAATCAGAGAAATGCATATCAAATTATAAAAAAAAAAGAAAGATTGTTGAAATTTTTTTTTTCTTAGCAAATAAACATACCGAATCAAAGAAAAAAATTTAAAAAAAGAAAGAAAATGTAAAAGAAATCTTGAGAAAGAAATTTTGGAGAGAATATATATAAAAAATTGCTATTCCTATACTTTTGATATGTCAAACTTAATATAAGGACTTTTGATTTAAAGAAAATGACATTAAAATAATATCATCACACACTACATACACACATATATAGGATCCCTATAAAATATGGATGATTCTAAAACTGCACAGCTACAAAACAGCGAATTTAGATTTATTTGCAATAAGAAAGAAGAGGGAAAAGCAGCAATTTGATGCTTCTTTTTTAGATAAATTTTAAAAGACAAACATTTTCATAAAAATTCCTAAATGTGAATCCCAGAACTCAAACTGATTAATAGAAAAATAAATAAATAAATAAATAAATAAATAAAACATTTTGGAGAAAATATTATTTTAAAAAGTATTTGGTTAAGCAATTTTGGAACAATCCATGTTTACGTAATTTTCCTTTTCTGAAAGTCTTTGTAATATTTCATGTAATAAGGACTAGTTTTCTTTCCTTTGTCTTTTTATAGTAGATGAGAAATTCTTTTTATTCTTGGAATTATAGAAGAAAATTGAAATGATTTGTGGATTAGTATTTCTTTATGTAATAATGTAGTAATTTTTATATTTATATTTCTTAAGCAAAATGCTGTTGTTTTTCCCTCACTGATCATTTCTCATACAACAGACCTTTGATCATAGAATTCCAGCCTTGAATATCCATCTCTTCTTTTTCTTTTGTTTTTTTGCAGATCAAATACATAATCCACCTTAAACACTCTTTTCTAAAGTCTTATTTGAGGAAGATTTAGTTACTATTTTATGCTGACAAAGGGACCAAATAGAAGCTCTCTAGTGAGTTAACTGTGACTATTTATCTTGACTGAGAAGGGCTCTGACAAAAGGTCTTCCTCCTGTTATTTCTTTCCATTTTCCTTTTATTACTGCATCATTGAGTGGTAGAGTAAAATTTTAGGGAAACTTTGCTGCTAAATCTACAAAGAGGAAGTAATATATATACACTCACTATTCAGTTTTTATTCAGTGTTGTGTAGAAGTATAGAGTAATTAGGAACATGAATAAAAAGCAAGAAGCTATGGAAATCTCTTTTGTGACTACCTCATTGTAATGATCTGTATACCTATTTTAGCAATACTCATTTTTATGTGAAGCTCTATGCAGTGAGTGAAATGCTTGTATTCTTATGCAATTGTATTTCTCTATGCCTTTGATTGTACCGTTTTATAGGTTTAGGCAGAGACTGAGATTTGATTGCAACATTTCTCCTTAGACTTTTGACTCTGAAACTAGAGAACTTCATCTAATTCATTCAAGCTCATAATATCATGAGAATAACACAGGGTTGCCAACAAATAATACATGGATTTGATTTCAACTGCTTGGGCTATCTATTTGCATTCTTATTCACAAGTACTTTTAAGTATCTGCAAACATATGTTGTTTAAAAATCTGTCGAAACATATCGACCATTCAATTACAATTTAGTGTAAAGGGAAATAGTTTCTGCTAATTCAGTTGTTGAAATTGCTAGAGAGTGAGATGGATTTCTTAAAATTGAGTGAATATATTATCAGTCAAAATGTTGCAACTTTTAATGTCAGAACAAGAATAAAACACTGTGTATTGAAATCATGCTCTCAGTTTAACAGTAACAAAAGTCCGAACAGAAATAAATGACATATGCAAATTCACATGATAAAGGATCCAAAATCCATTTTCAAAATGATTGTTCTAGCATAAGTGTTAGACATATATGGCATAGTTGTTATTACAGTACATCTGCAACAAAAATAGCAATAAGTTAAAATATTAGGGGTTTCTTATGTTTTCTTCAGTTCAATGTTTGTTCTATGTATCAATGGAACCATTTGTTTTTGAAAAATTGTAAACATACTGACCCTTGAAACTAAATAACCTTGTAAATAAGTGTGCCATTAGTGGTTAGAGTATTGGGCTCATGATTATAAGATTATGGGTTTGATTCTTGGACAAGGTGATGTACTGAAACCTTGAGCAATGCACATCATTTTGCCTGTTCAGCCAAAAATGAGTACTAGCCTAGTGCTGATACAACTCCTCCTCCTCTCCCTCTCACCAGCTGTTACATGATAGATGTTAGGTTGGGTGAACAGTAGGAGGGCCAAAAAGGTGTTTATGTTTGGTCATGGCTACATAAGCACTTAAAACAATTAAAGTATTGTACATGCTACTAAGCCATGTCCATTTGCAAGTAATGACTATGGTTTTTTCTAATCACCCATCATTACAAAGAAATAAAATCTAAAATTCCAATTAGAAATTGATGTGTTTATTGGCAAAGTATTCAGTTCAACATAATTATACATAAATACATTATAACAATGCACTGAAATAAATTCCGGAAAATAATTAGCATAAAATACTTTAGATTCTTCTTCTCGTAGATGTCATAGTCATAATCACTGTTATAATCATCATTAGTGTAATTTTTATGTCTGCTTTTCTCTGCTGGCAAGAGTTGAACAAAATTTATCTTGTCACCAAATCTTGCTTTCTTTCTTTTTCAAGTAAAATACATTTGTTCTTTATTCCATACATCAAAACTGATGAGCTTCAGCAGATGTTGCTTATGAGAGTTGTAAACAAACACCAATTCATGTGCATGGCCAATCCACACACAGGTACAAATACATTCATACATATATATATGTATATATATACTGTGTGTATATATATATATATATATATATATATACATATATATATATATACTGTATATATATATATATACATACATACTGTGTGTATATATATATATATATATATATACACAAACTCAGAGACACACACACACACACACACATATATATGTATAAAGAAAGAGGAAGGGAAAAGGAAAAAAGAGTGCTAGCTGGTGGTCAAGATATTGTCAGAGAGTGAGGAGAGGTACACATATTCTTTCCTTACATTCTTATCTCTTCCTTCTATCCCTTCTCCTATTCCTTTTATCTACTGATAGCTTTCCCTTCCCCACCCCCTCACAATATCTTGACCACTATCTAGCACTCCTTTTCTCTCTTCCTCTTTCTCTTTCTTTCTTTCTTTCTACTTTCCTCCCCTAATCTTTTTGACTAATACCATTTTTTTTCCCTCTAACATAATTATGTATTCTCTTCTCTCTGTCTATCTCTCCCTACCAGTATATTCTCAAAATCTCATTTACACAACAAGATCCCTTTGAATGAATGGCACATGAAATTTATATCTGAATGCTATCCATTTGTAATAACTAGAATATGGACTTCTATTGGAATTTAC
This sequence comes from Octopus bimaculoides, assembly GCF_001194135.2. NCBI lineage: Eukaryota > Metazoa > Mollusca > Cephalopoda > Octopoda > Octopodidae > Octopus > Octopus bimaculoides. Next base: position 70,315,070 of record NC_068984.1, read on the forward strand.
ATACCATGGACAAGAAGCCTCTTTACCCATTCTACACAGCACTTTCCTTGGATAATGGAACAGCAACTTTAACATCCAGCATATACTTTTTTAATTCTCATACTTCCCTTTATACTTCTTATATCTCTGCCTTTCCAAAATAACTTCTTATATTGAACTCTACTATTTCCTTCTATTTAACTCTTCAATATCGTCTCTGATGATGGGATATCTTTTATATCTCTGAAACAGCTGTAAGACTACATTTCTGCTTATAAATGTCCTAGAAATTTCACACTGGCTTTGTTGCTTCATTTTATTTGACACACACACACACACATGCATGTTTATACACACACACACACACACACACACACACACACACACACACACACACACACACACACACACATGCACGCACGCACACACAGACACACACATATAAGAGTGGTATCACTTGTGAGGCCTTTCATGAGT
>NC_068984.1:70315575-70324096 GCF_001194135.2 Octopus bimaculoides
ACACACACACACACACACACACACACACACACACACACACACACACACACACACACATGCACGCACGCACACACAGACACACACATATAAGAGTGGTATCACTTGTGAGGCCTTTCATGAGTGCTGCTGAATGTTCGGCACCCCTAGATTCAACGATAATCTAGCAACAGCACAGGTCTTCAGAAATTCTGTGCTGGTATCTGGCATGCTGGAAGACTACTGAGTGTGAGGTACCCCTTAGATTCTGCATGTCTTTAAGAAAACATCACTGGTATAAAACCAGATATGCAAAGAATGGTATACAGTATTTTGGGAATCTTTTGCTTGCCCTTGATCATGTTGCACCCACATTCCTGAGCCAGTGACCCATATTGGCATTGGATATCTTGTTTTGGCTTGTGTTTGGATTATATCAGTAGGATGGAGAGGGTCTGTGAGATGTTGTGTAAGCCTTATTGGACTTAAAAGTTTAGTTAGTGCAATCACTGATGAGGTGATTACCAGATGCCTGGTCAAGTAGGAAGGTACAGCAGCAAGCATGGAAGCTGCAGACATGAACCTAGGTAAAGCTAACTGCTGGTGCAATAACCTAATGCATGGGCGTTGCTGGCATTTTGCATGAGCAATGGTCAGTGGTGATCTTCCTCAGTCATGAGTGGACAGCCATCAACATATAAATACACACCCACACACACACACAATGTGCTTTCATACAATATCCATTAACTAATTTCGCTTACAAGGTGTTAATCAGTCTGTGACTATATTAGAAAAGACTTTCTCAAACTTCTACAAGACCAGATGTTTTTGAAATAGACTTTGCAACTACCCAGCAATATCAATGTTAATATTAATAAAAATAACATATTTACACAATGAAACTTGTTCAGCCATTCATATTTATGTCTGTCAAAAACAATACAGCAAATTTATTAAACAAATATTTACAGATTTTTCTTACATTTTATTAATTTATGAGATCACAAATATATATACCTCACAAAATATGTTGTTGTTTGTATTTCTATTTTATAGAACAAACCAAAATGAAAGATTTGCAATATAAAATTGCTCACAGGAATTAAAACTGTAGAGGTAGAACTGGCACAGTAGCTTCCTAAATTTTAAGATGATTGGACAAAGTTCAACTTCAGAAGAATAAAATGCAAATGACATTTGCAAAATTTAGGCATTATTATATTCTTAAAATGTTCCAACCAAAAATTAAAATTTGATTTGGAGCATAATACTTCATAGTTCCTGGCATAAACCAGAAAACCCATTCCAAGTCTTAGAAAAACCATAAGTTCTAGTTGTTACAACAATGGTTGCACTGCTGCCCTGTAAAGCAGTTAGCACCTCAATTTGGCAATGTGTCAACCAGTTCAGGTATATATAAAACAGGAATTAAAGTTAACAAGGTAGTATGTATGATTACTATTTGTGACAAAATGCTGAATAGTCTTATTTTCAGTTCAATAAATTATATGTGAATAATTCAATTTCATTGTTATCTACACAAGTTAAATTGTTATTGAAGTTGAAAGCATATGCTCTGTAAAGGTATAAGAGTTATTGTACATGATTTAAAGTAACACTGATTTCCTTTATTGGCAGTAATCCACAAATTTGTAGGAGAGGTGAGTAGGTAATTAAATCAACCCAAGTACCTGTCTGTTCCTTATTTTACTGAATCACCAAAGAAGACTTATATAAGTTTGCCAAATGTAAGTTATTCAGTAATACCAGTGTGCTTTCAACAATGCGATTCATGATAATTTCTTTTATATGATGGCCTGAAGAAGAATTTTCAGACTTCTCAGATTCACCTAGCCAGGGCAAAATAGGGATAACTGGATGAAGTAATTTAGTACTGTAAATGTTCCATTCCACTAGATTCGAGTTGCTAGACACAGAAGAACAAACAGAAGTGGTGACAGTTTCATAGAGATGCATAGGAGGGTAGTCTAGGAAAGAAGTTCATAAGAAAAAATTACTTCGTTGTAGATGTGACATTTAGAAGGACATAAATAAAAGCAGGAAAGGGACAGGGCACTGTGTGGGTTTAAATGGATGATTATGTAGTCTAAGTAAAAAAAAAAAATGAAAAGACAGTGCTGTAGTTGCCACTGAATAGTCAGTCAGCAGAAAAGTGGTAAGTTTCAAAATTTGTGGGTGTGAATCATTGCCTTAGATGTATTAAATTTAATGACTAGTGAATAACTTCACCATCTAACTCATAAATGCCTTTAGTGCTATCCACTCTATTGCAAGCATTCAGTAAATCCCCTATTTGAGGATAACTTTTAACCATTTCTTCTGCAGGTCATGGAGGCGAGGAAAAAAATATTTAGCAACTCTTCCTAGCCTGCCTTTGAAGTTGCTGCTAAAGGGAAACAAAAACCAACAAAAAACAAAAAGCTCACAGATCTACATTAAAAATATTTTGTATACTCTTATGCATACATGTGTACATATGTGTATTTCTGTTGATATGTTTTCAGATACATGCTAGAAAAAGACACTTTTAGTTTGGCAGAATATGTTTCAAAATGATTTTTAATACCAGCATAATAAAGGCTCAATATAGAAGATATTGCTTTGCTATATTACTTTGTATGAACAATTTGTTTATTACTGTCAGAGATATAAAGCAGAAGGCTAGCAGAATCATATCATTAGAGCAAGAGAAAAATGCCTTGTAGTATTCGTTTCATTACTTTATTTTCTGAGTTCAAATCTTACCAAGGTCAACTCTGTTCTGACCCCTCCAGAATTGATAAAACAAAACAGCAGTTAAGTGCTGGTGTTTATGTAATCAACTAATCTCCTCCACTCAAGAATGTTAGCTTTGTGCCTAAAATATAAACCATTATTGTCAGAGATACACATATAATGATCATGTACTTGGATCCTTTTAAAATGCTCTCATAGTTAAGCCCTTGGTTCATCTTGATCAAGCTTACATATGATCAAATATGTTCCATGACCATTCCATTTTTCTGGCACAGTAAACAATAACTATTATTTACTGTTTTTCAATTTGTTATGTTAGTAGGATGTGATTTGAGGTAGAATTCCTACTTCTCAGAAATTATGTTTCCATGGAAAGGCTTTCTTACTAGCTTGGCATTAAACTTGTTCTATATGTGTGTCCATGGGACACACATATAGAAAATTCCGAAAATTCAGTTTGTTTATCCAAGATTCTTGAACATATGAACATAGGATACTAAGAAATGTAATTGTTCATTTCCATATTTTTCTTTCAAGGATTTGAAATGATTTATGAAAGGTGACATAATTCATTGAACTATGTATTTACAGACATTCAATCTTATTATAGTGTATTGTGATGGGATCTAACGTCACTTTAAAATAATGTATCCAAAACCTGTTAAGAATTGGATTTCTTTTTGAAAGGAATACAATGGAAAAACGAAAGTTCTTTGTGATTAAGATATTGAATAACCACCTCATACCTCTAAGGTTCATGTCAGATGGCAGGAATTTTGAGATGTCTCTCACGAAGGCACTTAAAACTATTAGTTTATGTTTACCAGTTCTTTTTGGAAAATAACTGTTTTATCCAAGGAAATCAACATGTATCTATCAATGTAAAACCCGAGAAAAGTATAGTTACAGGGATCATTGTAATTTTTAGAAACAGGTCTATTTAGCCAGAGAGGAAGCAGATAGGAAAACATTTGCCAATGTTCTGTGCCATGAGGACCAAAAACTTCAGGTATTTCATGTTGCAAGACAGTGTGTGAGAGAGAATCATGATGTCGTAGGAGAGAAATGTGTCTACATGGATGATGGTTCACTTGCACTAAACATGACTGCAAAGAGAGAGGTTTGGAGATGCCACTATGAAAAATTTGCTCAATAAAGAGAATGAATGGGAGAAAGAGAGTCTGCCAAATGTCAACCCAACAGAGGGACCAGCTATTCTAATTGACAGTACCATGGTAGATAAAGCAATTAAGAGTATGAAGACAGGGAAAGCCCCCGGCCCATCAGGAGAAGCATTCTAAAAATTCGAAAATTATTATCTAAATTATGTTGGGAGATAACAGTTTATTCAAAGTAGCCTGTGTCAACTTCCATCATGACTTCAAGATGGCTTCAGATCCTGGTGCATACTTTCCTCACTGTGTCCCTGGGAAGATCTTCAAATGCCTCCTTGATCTTGGCAACCAGCTAAGCTCTAGTGTTGCAGGCAGAATGGTTGGTGGCCTTCTCAACCATACCACACACATAGTAATCCATAGGATTACAATCAGAGAAATTACGAGGCCAGAAATTGGTGCTGGTGAAGTCATAGAAATTCTCCAACAACCACTTTTGACTCTTTCTGAAGGTATGGCAAGAAGCTGAATCCTGTTGCCACACATGCCCTTCCAGCAGCAACCCTCTCCAGCCAGTGTTTGATCAAAGTCTCCTGTAGCTTCACATATATGTCAGAACTGAGCCTAAACCTCCGTTCAAAGATGGGGCCTCACTAGATACTCACCCATATACCATTAAAGTTTGGGGGAACTTGGTTTACGTGATATCCATGTCATGTTTTACAACCTCTACAGTGTTCACAGACCATTGAGCAGCAGTCATGATGTTGGCATATTGATACCCAACATAAATCATCATGATACAGGGAACACTTCCCTAATATTCAGATGTTTTCCAGTCTTCCATATCAGCAAATTTATGCTCAAATACAACTTTAAAATTCATACTCTGCAATGCCATTGACTATTCACCAATACAACAAACTGTTCCATAAAAAAGGAGACATAAAGAATCATCATATTTAGCCCAAACACCTTGTATATTTTGACTATGATCATCACCGGCTGTATATTTTGACCTCCAATCATCACCGGCTGTATTACTCATGGCTGAATTCATAGAATTTAGAATACCTATTTCTATTTAGCCCTTTTGATACCAACACACCTGAAACTGCCTCTGGCTTTGTAGTACAAATGTCTTGTTTTCAAAAGATCTGAATTAAAATCGTCCACCAAACCTTAGTCCCAATTTATGTTCCTAACACTGGTTTAGTGATAACAAAGTTATTTTACTAAATTCTTAGTTATATTTGAAATTAATTGAAAGAAACATAGAGCATCTCAGTAGAAATAAGGTAACAAAAAGGTTAAAAGTTAGTAATGGAGTAAAAATGAATAACACAGACTCAAATGCTATATTGAACACTTTTGCAAAAGTGAAAGCTTTTAAGGCTTCCAGAGCTATTAGTTTATTTCAGGTACCACTACATCTCCATAAATAAACTAAATCTAGTTAATCAAAAAAGCTTTAAACAATACATGGCAAATCAAGAATCTTATTTATACTATCAAAATGATATCTATTTTTACATGTTATATTCCTTCAGCTTTTTTACTTACCTTAATAATATCATTAGGTATACCTTTTGTTATAATTATAGAACTTTCTCAGTCACCATTTGGAATGTCAATATGCCAAATGTGAAGAGAGAACTATAGCTTAGGTTAATCTCAAAACAGATAAATATTTAATAACTTTTGAGGTAGATAGTGAAAGTTTTTGAAGTGTTTACCAGTCTATCATCACATGTCCATTATCAGAGACTGTGCCTTTGCATTACATTTTTACATTATAGTTTAGAGAATGAGATGGAATAAACTTGTTGATTAGACTTGTTTTAATCTGTTTGACTGCTGGTTTCTGACTATGTGCTGGAGATAAGAAATAATATCTTCTCACTAGCAGTATCAAAAGTGTTTACTGTTGTTGGATGTTGAATTACTGCTGTTCACTAGGACAATGACAAATGTAGCTTTATAAGGTATTCTGGTTCAAGATTTGAAAATGAGGTTTAAAATATACAGTGAAAAATATTCTAGCTATTGACATTAATTGTAGCAAAGCTATTTTTAATATTTGGTCAATATTTATATTATAATTCTCTTTTTTTTATAAATTTTAATATTACATAACTGTTTTCTTATATGCTGAATAATTTTGATGATATTTTATTAGTTTACTTTCAATATTGCATTATAATTCGATTTTTATATTCCATCTTTCTCACATTTAATGTTTAATTAAAATGCGCACAAAGTTAATGTAGTACTTTTTTCTTTACATTTTTCAGTACACACTTATGTCTGAAATACTCCATACTTTACTCAGTTATCATAAAGAAAACATATTTAAGATAGAGGGAAACATGTCATCATTGTTGTTGTCATCAACATCATTGTTCTATGTCTATGGGCTGGACGGTTTGACAGGATCCAATGGGTCAGAGGATCTTATCTTGTTCCAATGTCTCAATTTTGGCAGGGTTTCTTTAGCTGAATGTCCTCCTTAATACTTTTCAGTTTACAGAGTGTAGTGGGTGTTTTTTTGTGGCACCAGTAATGGTGAAGGGTTACATTGTAGCTTACAACATGAAAGACAGCTACCATGATGAATGGAACAAATTATTTTGTTGTAAGAGAAAAGTAATGGAGAGAATTTCAGAGACAAGAGTATTTGGGAGTGCCATGGTAAAGACAGAGACGAGAGAAACTGGAATAATAATGTCAAGGTTCAGTGTGAAAGGGAAGGGGTTGGGGACAAAATGGTGATGGTGATGGAGGTAGATTGAGTAGGTGGACCAGTGATGGGTTGGTTTAGTCCGCTTGTCATTTCTGCATGAGTTGGATGGTTTGTCAGATTCCAAGTCAGTTTTTATTGCAGTTATACAAGGTTTTTTGCTAAGTAAGGGTGATAGGAGAGAGATGTTTTCCAAACACTAATGTAATTTGCTTAAATTACAAATTATAGCATTGAAGATGACCTGCAGCTTATTCTACACATTTAAGTATTAGCAGCCTTGAGCTAAAGCTCCTAAATTGTCTTAGGTTAAGGTTAGACATACTTTCATATAGGAAATAATATGTAAAGCATATTTCAGAATGTGATGTTGCATTATAGTTAAATGTGGAATGGAATGGATATTTAATTGTGAGAAGTGAGCAAAAATTGGAAGTAATTGGAAATATGTATGATCTATTTGATATGCAGTATTAACTTCAATAATATCTAGTGCATGTGAACTGAATGAGTGATTGAAAAGTAATGAAATTAGCTAGTGTCTCCTGGAGAGATGACTGCTTGTATGAATGTGTAATAGAAGTGAACAATGAGTGCTGGGTGAAATGAATGTTATGTTCTGGCACTGGAAGGTGCCTGTTGTAAAAAGAAAACAAAGGAACGCATTGGCAAAGTGGTGAGATTAGACATCAGGATGTTGGGCTCCACAAACAAGTTAGTACATGATCACAAAAAGCGATACTACCCTGAATGCCAATTTTGTCCAGCAGCCCATACAAGCATGGAAAAGCAACGGACATTAAACAGATAGTGATGTTGATGATGATTGGTGAATCAAAGATTTTGCAACATTAGTTCTGGAATTACCATTGTAAAGTAATTCAATAGTCTATTGATAAGACAATGCTAAGAGGTATTATATTACACACATACACACACACACATACATGCATGCACACACACACACACATACATGCATGCACACACACACACACATACCATACACACAAAATATACATACACACACATGAAAAAGATTGCTTAATACTGCAAAATCTTTCTAAGACACTCAAATAATGTTATTCAAACATCTGATTCATAATTACATCTTTTTAAAAAGGTCTCCACCAATATAATGGTATTCAAAATTATTTTTATAACAATGCACCATTGAAATTTCCCATAATACTATAATGCAAATCAACTATCTTGTAATCTAATACTATTCAAAGCCTACCCATCTGTGTCAAGTTATTTCAATGACTAATAACATAATATCCAGTTATGCTTCAATGATAGAACAATGCTTAATATGATAATCACATAACCCATGAATTCTCTCAAAACCCCGAGAATATGTATGACTATAAAGTGTTATTATTTCCTTGACCTTCTATACACTTTAACATTTTGAATAAGTACTTACAAAATGAAATGAAAAGAATTATAGAATTGAAGGTGTAAAACCTATTTGTAAGTTCTCATTCCAATACTCCTGAGCAAGGGACCTAATTTTGATTGCTCCAGTTCACTTGATTGTTGAAATTAGGTTCTACATCTTATTTCATATATATTTATTAACTGTGTTTCATCAGATTATTAAAGAAATTCCACCATCCCTGCCATTCACCACAAAACAATTCATCCAAATCATGTGAAACTCATGAAAAGGATGTAAATATACAAAAATAAATAAATTTTTTATAAAAATTATATGGAAAACAAAATGTTCCTGTCAGAAATTTCGTAGACATCAGAGTGAGAAATATATATATATACATTAGACTTACATACTACTTAAAAGATATCCTTTTCCAATATCTTGAAGACATATTGACACTTAGTTGCTTATTTCAGTTACATTTTTAAAATTATTTTACACAACTATCACAAATTAACGTATATATATATATATATATATATATATATA
>NC_068984.1:70324294-70325643 GCF_001194135.2 Octopus bimaculoides
GATATTTACTTTACTTTACATTATACTCATTTATTGTGCTTTTAATTATTAATTTTTCTATATGTGATAGTGGATTTTCATCGATGAGTTCTTGAAAATTGGTTATTTTCCCTAAAACTATATATATTTTATATATACTTTATCTATAAGGCTCAATTTAATTTTAATTTTTTATAAATTGATTTTAATTGAGTTTTTTACCTGTAATTTTGGATTTTGTCCCTAATAATATTATTATATATATATATATATATATATATCTGTATATTGAAGTATATATTCTAACATTCAAAACATATTAAACGGTGATGAAGTCCATTCTTTTGAAATGTGCAACAGTTCTCACAAACTCAGCCAAATAAGCAGAGATCTGAATATTGCCTATTGAGATTGCAATGTTTTTCTCTACTAAATGGAACACTTTATTATACAGTGTACTTGTGTTTTGGATAATCATTTCATTCTAGTGTAGGTTGAAACATATTTTTTTTATCTTTTTACTTTTTTATTCCTTCAGCTATTAGATTGCTGCCATGCTATGGAACCACCTTGAACAAACCAATGCAAGTATTTATTTTCATTCCGGTATTTATTATATTCCTTCTTAAAAGCTGCACCACTAAAACATGAAGGTATAAACGAACCAGTACCAGATGTCAAGTGGTGGTGGTGGCTGGGAAAGGACAAACACAAAGATGTGCACATGCACGCACGCGCACGCACACACACACACATACACACACACACACACACACACACACACACACACATAGGTACATACATACATACACCTATAAATGCATGCATATATTCATTCATGCATAAACAAGCTTGAAGGGTTTGTTCTGAAATTATTCACTTATAGCATCCATATCTGTGTATCATTGAAGATTGCAATTGCAGATTACATAAGTCATCTTTGATATAATTATTACATTTTCACATCATCAGAGCATATTTCAATCTTGCTTTACTGTTTATTTTGTAATCTTTATAGCTATAGAAACAACTAGCTAAAAATTTCAACTAAGTTACATGAATTCTCTTCAAAGCTTTCTCTCTCCATGCATAAAAGAACATATTGGAGTTCTATGTACAGCTCATATGTCATATATCTTACTTCACTCTATGAAGATATACATATATCTATATACAATGGGCTTTCACACAATTTCTGTCCATAGATATGCATTCAAGCCATTGGTCAGTCCAGCACTTTAATAGAAGTCACTTACTCAAAGTACCATCCAATAGGACTGACTTTAAAATGACATGAGGGTGAAGCAAACTTCTAAACCACACAGACGTGCACGTCCCTCTCTCTCTCTCTCTCTCTCTCTCTCTCTCTC
>NC_068984.1:70325653-70325950 GCF_001194135.2 Octopus bimaculoides
TATATATATATATATATATATATATATATATATATACATACATGCATAGAATATATATATATTCATACATACATATAGATATATATATTTATGTATTTATACATAAGGAAGGAGCACTTCGTCGGTTCCGACAATAAGGGTCCCAGCTGATATGATCAACGGAACAACTTGCTCATGAAATTAGCGTGCAAGTGACTGAGCAATCCACAGACATGTGTACTCCTAACGTACTTCTCAGGGAGACTCAGCGTGACACATAGCGTGACAAAGCCAGCTCTTTGAAATACAGGTACTACT
>NC_068984.1:70325960-70326393 GCF_001194135.2 Octopus bimaculoides
AAGCCAGCTCTTTGAAATACAGGTACTACTCATTTTTGCCAGCTGAGTAGACTGGAGCAATGTGAAATAAAGTGTCTTGCTCAAGGACACAACACATCACCAGGAATTGAACTTATGACCTTACGATATATACATATATATGTATGACGAAATACCCAAGATGCAGATAAGATAGAGATTTTTATTTATTTACGGCCTCAAACATCTCAATACCTTGCGCTTTAGTTTTGTCCCTTATTATTTATCTTGTTTCTCTCCATGAAATTCAATTGAATTCAGTTGTTGTCTTAAATTCATGCTTATTCATTTTCTAAGCTTCCTAAATTCATGCTACGTTATATTCTAATCACCCAGAATTCATTGCTCTTTTAAAAAATTACGATTTATGCATTGTTGTCTCTCAAATATTTAAAATCTACAATTAAGAGCCCTC
>NC_068984.1:70333747-70334506 GCF_001194135.2 Octopus bimaculoides
TATATATATATATATATATATATATATATATATATATATATATATATATGTATGTAAGTGTGTATATATAAATATATACAGACACACCTACACATGCATGGAAAACAAGTTAAATGATAATAATGTGATATATATACTTACATACACATATACATATGTACACACACACGCATGCACACAAACACATACACACATACATATAATATTCTGTTGTCATGAGTAAAGATAAATAAGGTATGGTAACAGGAAAATCAAATTCATAGTTAAATGGAATTAGTGAAGAAAAACAGAAGCATTGCTATCATGCCGAAGACACAAGGAGAATAAGTCCAAGAGTACCTCACCAACGAAATGAAACATAAAGTTATAGTTGTAGATAAAGTACCGTATTGTCAAAATAAAAAATAGGAATGCAGGTAATCTAGATGATCACTACATCTGTTATAAAGGATTTAAGATTGTGCAGTTCAGCTCAAAATGTTAACATTTTACTTGCATGCAATATCTGCTTTCACAGTGTCTCATATGGCAGCCTTTATATCTTGAATGTATTTGTGCTTTTGATTTTTTAATTTCTATCATTAGAAATACTTCTCTAGAAAGCTGTTATCAGCTAGCATTTTATGTCATGCATTTCAGCTGATTGCTATTTCCAGTGGATTGTTTTAGTTCTGCTCTGATTTCCAATCTCAGAGGCTGTCAGCGTTTAAGTTCAAAACGTTTGTTTGATTATTGAATGAAAGCACTATCTGCACCGAG
>NC_068984.1:70334959-70336022 GCF_001194135.2 Octopus bimaculoides
CATATATACAAGGTGCAGTGAATGTATTGTCATCTAAATTATGCAAAAATGAAAACAGTGTGAAATACTCAAGAGCTGGAGCAAACAAGTTAACAATTTTATGATACTGTTGATTTTTATTGAAGTTTTGATGACAGTGACAAAATATTTGAGAACAAACCTTGAAAATGTTGACCTTAACCAGGGAGTACCTGCACAAAAGAAAACAGGTCCCTTTGGATCAGCATGAATTATCTGAAAAATCCTGAGTTCAATGTAAGAACAGGGGAGACAACTAATTTCCATTTGTTCATTTTACATCAGTTTTGCCATGCTAACATGAGTTAAATGAATGTGTTACCAAGAAATTGTTTTACAGTTGAATGGCCTTCATGTCATTAACCTTTTCTGTTTTGCAAGTAAGGGATTTCTTCTTCCATGCATTTTTGATGTATAAAACCGGCAGATGGTTTTGTTTTTTCATAGAAGTAATAACAACACCACTTGCTTGTAGCTTAAAAAATTCATAGAACACAAATACCAACAAATATACAAACACACACAAGCACATGCACACACACATGTAGAGAAACACCCATATGCACTCACACAAACACACAAGTTAATACAGACACACACATAATTAAGATTTAATTGCATTAGGTACTTAAACTGAGGCACCTTGCTTGTTTGGTATAATCTGCACGCCAATATTATTTGAATATTAAATATCAAAACTCTGTGTAAGGGTATGTGTATCCAATATTCCTGTCAGGTGTATAAAACAGAACCCAGCTAAGTGAAGAAATGGCTGTAATGAATTGACACCTGTACATGTACATCTTTGTTATTTATATATGTATATAAATAACAAAGATGTATCAATCCTTCATCATCATCATCATCATCGTTTAACATCCGCTTTCCATGCTAGCATGGGTTGGACGATTTGACTGAGGACTGGTGAAACCGGATGACAACACCAGGCTCCAATCTAAATTTGGCAGAGTTTCTACAGCTGGATGCCCTTTCTAACGCCAACCAGTCAGAGAGTGTAGTAGGTGCTTTTACGTGTCACCTGCAC
>NC_068984.1:70336676-70338581 GCF_001194135.2 Octopus bimaculoides
ATGTTCAGCTTTTCTCTCAAGATACTTATACTCTGACGGGTATTCACATTGACATTACACATCCAACGGAGCATACTGGCTTCATTCCTTGCGAGCTTACGCATGTCCTCAGCAGTCACAGCCCATGTTTCACTGCCATGTAGCATGGCTGTTCGTACACATGCGTCATACAGTCTGCCTTTTACTCTGAGTGAGAGTCCCTTTGTCGCCAGCAGAGGTAAGAGCTCTCTAAACTTTGCCCATTGATATATATATATACATATATATATATATATATGTGAGATCTAAGGATCAAGGTGTAGGAAGAAAGTTAGCTTCAAGCAATCTGTAGTAAATATAAAAAAAACAACTGTCAGGGACAATAGTGGTTTATTGAGATGAAGGGTTGTGGATTTTTTCATTATTGAAGTATCATAAACTGAAAAAAGTTCTTTTTGCATTTCACAGTATGTGTCCAGGTTTGCCAGGTGTGCGAATAAGAATAGAAGAGTTAAGGAATGGAATAGATAAGATCCAGGTTACATATGTTTCACAGCAAGTGGAACCTCAGAAATGATAAATATCCAAGCGAGGATGTGCATATGTGCATATATGTATACGTATGTATGCATGTTTATATACAAGCTTTCATCATCTAGCAAATTCACTCACAATGCTGGGGTCGTAATAGAAGATGCTTGTCTGAGATGCGACACAGTAGGAGACTGAATCCAAAACCATGTAATTGGGAGGCAGACCACAAATTCCTGCCCATTGTTAAGAGTTACTAAGAATTCAGCTTTTGTCACTTCTTTATCAGGTTGATTATTTAGAAGATAAACAGAGAAAACCTAGAAGATAACTTTTAGAATTGCTTAAGCATGATTATTTATTACTTCAAGCTGCTACTTTACACCTAAACAATTTGCAGGTAGATGAATATCCAACCTGGAAAATTAATTGTGCAATTGTTTCAATAAAATACAAAGTATTAAAATAATGATATAAAAAAAACAAAAAACAAAGAAAATTACAAAAATAGTATATACTTGCAGCCAGAGAAATGATTATGAAACTATAGAAAGGGAATAATTAATAAAATGAAATAAAACTTTAAAAATAAGGTATGACAAAAATAAATAGTTAGAATTATTGCTTAAGACAGGTGCTAAATTCCATTTTGATCTCATGCCATGTGAATTCTCATTTTAAATCAATAGTTATTCACGTCCTGATATCTCTTTAAGAAACAAAGTTGGTGATGAATTTTCAGAAAAAAAGTGTTTTAATAGATAGTGTTTTAATATTATGATAAACAGTTAGCCCTTAAAATCATTAAAAGAAGAAACATTATAAATGATTATTAATCAAATGACGAGAGATTAATGACTAACATACTTCACAATTTTAATATGTCCACCCAGCTAACATTATCTTTAATGATTAAATACATTTAGAACTCCCAATCTATTTGCGTATGTCCAGTGATGCTGTATGAAGTGTTTGTGCATTAGAAACATTTTTGCATTCAGTGAGCTTTTAAATGAACATCACCATATAATAACAGGAAAATTCAACTTTCAAGCAAAAGAACATTTACTGAAAGCCAATATCATGATTTTGTTTTATTTTTAGTTTTCATTTTGTGAAGATATATTAAACGTTTACCATGTTTAAATTCGAAATTAATTTTCACCATTGAATTCCAGTTAGCATTAATCTGAGTTCGCTATTTAGGAACACAGCCCTAATACGCTATGAATTGTGGCTTTACATGTAGCTGAAATTCTCGAATCTCAATCACACTTTCCATATGTGCAAACTCATTTGCTAAAATAGATTTGTAATAATGTGGATTTTTTTGATTTTTCTAATCTAAAGTATTCACATAAATTATGAACTTGTTTTTGCATATATTTGATTAAG
>NC_068984.1:70338701-70341575 GCF_001194135.2 Octopus bimaculoides
TATATATATACATATATATTTGTATGTATCATCATCATCATCATAATTGTTTAACGTCCGCTTTCCATGCTGTATGTGTATATGTGTGTTTATGTGTGTGTGTGTGTATATATATATATATATATTATACATGCATATATGTGCATGTGCCATAGTAGTTAGGGTATCCATCTCATTATCATAAGGTCATGAGCTTGATTCTCAGCAGCACATTCTGTCCTTCAGCAAGAACCTTATTTCATGTTACTCCAGTTCACTCAGTTGGCAAGAATGAGTTGTACCTGTAATTAAAAGGACCGCCCATGCTACATTCTATGTCACACTAAATTTCCTTGAGAACTATATGAAGAGTATGCATGTCTGTGGAGTATTCAGTGACTGGAATCTTAATTTCATGAGTAGACTGTTCAGTTATGATGTCTGGAACCCTTGACATCATAACTATTGGAGTGCCAGTTACATACATACATACATACATTCATACATACATACATACATGCATGCATACATACATTCATACATACATATATATACTAGCAGAAAACTACCCTCCAGGCGGTTTTCTGCTAGCCCCTTAATAATATTTTCCCATTTGATTCCCAACTCTAATAATTTTTATATTTTACGTCTAATTATTTCTTTGTATAATAGTGCTCACTTGTTTAATAAGTATTGCTTTCATTATTTTATCACAGTCATACTCTTTTTTTTTTAAACAAACATCATAGTAGTCCAACAATAGAGGGAGAAGCAGTTTCTCAAGTTTTACTTTCCTCTCAAAGCAACATAGAGATTTCAATTGAGCAGCCTATCTGTAAGCTCTGCAGTATTTGTGAGAGAGAGTGGGGAGAGAGAGCATTGCAAACAATGAATGCAATAAACATGAAATGAAAAAAATCGTATAAATAAAAGGGCATTAATACAGATGTATACACCCTTGACTTTGTTGCTTCATGACATCCAGAAAAATGGATACTTTTTAAGAGAATTTTCTACAAATACCGCTTAGGTGTTGCGGCTTCAGAGTATATAGGGATTTATGAGAAGGAATTTTTCTGAGGAGGTGGAGAGAGGCGTTTTGGAAAATTCACACAATCTGACTTTGTACCCCATAACTTTCAGGAAGATGAGTATCTTTTTATGAAAATGGCATAGATTACAATTATAAAGAAATTTGTGGGGGCAATTTTTCAGGGATTTTCCTCAATTGTTTTAAAACCACAGCCTTCGACATGATGCGGGCAGGGCATCTTTGTATGAAAAATGTTTAGTAAACACTTCTTTCTTATACCTCCTCCCTCATCATCCTACTCTGCACCTATTTTGGCCATTTTTTTTTTGCCCTTCAAAACCATGGGAAAAGAATTTTCAGTAAAATTTTTTTTTTAAATTGCTAATATTTTCAGAGGGAAAAGTGAGTGATTTAAGAGCAAGTTGGCTGTTGTTTCTAGCATATCCAAAGACAGCCCTCCTCGTTTCTTTATCACTCTCACATGTATTGATGTTTTTTAATATCTTTTCCCCATATATACATTTATATGCTATAAAAAAGAAAATTTGAGAAATTATGAATTTTTGCAACTCTACTCCCTGGCCCCGATTGTTTCTGCTTAGAAATTAAAATATTGGAGGGCCTGAGGTCATTGCTGGCATTTATCCTCAGTGATTTAAAAAGATTATAGAGATGTACTTGCATAGCAAGTGATTTGATTTAAGATTGTGTGCTGAAACAAAACCAATTGCATCATTGATGTTTGTAAGCCATTCAAGAACACACAGAAACCATTAAATACAGAGTTCCCGATGCATCTATGTAACAGTATGAAGGAGAGGGTTAGCTTTAGGGTTAGTTTTAGGGTTAAGGTTAGGACAAGTTTTAGGATTTGTTCGGGTGTAATTACACATCCACATAGTGTACATTTAAAATGTTTTGTACATAACACCTGTATTTAAGTAGTAACTCTGTATTTAAGTAGTACCGTTAAAGGACCTCTGTGTTTAAGTAGTAGCAATTCATGCCATCGACAAGTGTCTTCAAGATATCACTGGTATCAAGGAAGTGTTTGGAGGAAAGGTTTTGCTTTTGGAAATTGACTTCAGTTAAGTCATTACAATATTACCAAGGAGAACCTGTGAGGCCACATTAAAAAAATATGCCTAAAAAACTCCCATTTGTGGCACTTCTTTGAAGCTAATCATATAAATAAAATCATTGTGTATATTCTCTGTATCACTTTGTGTACATTAATTGTATAGAATGTAAAGTAATTACTATAAAATATTGCACAATAAGGATTATGCAATTGTGGACTGATCTTGAAAACTCAATATATATAAATGCTAATGAATGATATGTGTAATAAGTGTTGTAGAGATTGTTATTGTATAAGTTTTTATATTATTTATTGCACAGGCAGCAATAAGATTTATATATAATAAAAATGCAAATCATCCTTTTATTCTTAAATAACTCATTTTAATTTTTTCCATTCCGGGGAATTTCAACAGATCCCACAAGTAAATCTAAATATAAATGTAAAGGTGTGTGTGTGTGTATATGTGTCTTTTATCTTTTACTTGTTTCAATCATTTGACTGCAGCCTTGAAGGGTTTTAATCAAGCAAATTGACCCCAGGACATTTTTTTAAAAGCCTAATACTTATCTTATTGGTCTCTTTTGCCAAACTGATAACTTTTGGGGACATAAACACACCAAAACCGGTTGTCAAGTGGTGGTGGGGGATAAACACCACAGAGACAATGACACACACACACACACACACACACACAGATGCACACACAGATATATATATATATATATCTGTGTGTGCAAAGCCTTGTCAGTGGATTTGGTAAATGGAGGCTTAAAGAAGC
>NC_068984.1:70341715-70342629 GCF_001194135.2 Octopus bimaculoides
ATATATATATATATACTGGGCTTCTTTGAGCCTCCATTTACCAAATCCACTGACAAGGCTTTGATCAGCTTAAGGTTATAGTTGAAGACACTTGCCCAAAGTGCCACAAAGTCGGACTGAACCCAAAACCACTATCATTCTAAATAAACATTTTCCAAATGGCATCTAGATCCAGTCTGGTGCACTGATTTGCAATCAAGAACATTTTACTTCTTTTATCTTTTAATTACACAACATTAGTAAACCTTACCTTTTGCTTGTCTACTTCCTGGTCACCCCAGGCATTTGATTTCTTTTCTAGTTATCTGGTATGTCTTGGTACTCTCTTTTTCATTTTCCCCATAATTTTTAGGTCTCTTTTTCCATTGCACCTACCATCTTGCTAGTACTTTTTTCCAACCATAGATCTTTTCTGTGTCTCACAGAAGGTTATCTCATAGAAACACAATTGTCTTGTATGTTATGAAGTCTTTCTTCATTCTGCTCAAAATATACAGCACCTAGAACTTTTCTGAATCTATATTTGTCAACATGAACTTTCAGTGTCTATATCAAGATTATCTTGGGCATTTGGATTCATCAAGTTCTTAATCTGAAATCACTTATAACCAGTCTATATTGAGTTTAAGTCCTACACTGGAGTATGACTTACTTTATTACATTTTCTGGTGAGTTTGAAGTCTATTTGTCTTGTATGCTTTCCTGGTTGGTTGGTTGGTGGTCTGGTTGCAAATGGTTAGGTTATTTGAGTCAAAGAACAATGAACAGACTGATGTGCATATGCAAAGAAAATTGTTTACATGATACCATAGTAAGTCTGAACCTATATGTATGTGTATATTTGTGTGTGCATGTGAATGCATATGCACATATATGTATTTTATATATATATATATATATATATATATATATAT
>NC_068984.1:70343866-70354007 GCF_001194135.2 Octopus bimaculoides
ATATATATATATATATATATATATATATATATATATATACACATATACAGATGCCATACATTTATTTATACACATACACTTATGGATGTAATTATGAATAAGAAACCTGGATGACAGAGAAATAACAATTATATTATGAACTTCACTAGCTACCACCTGTTTCTTCAATAAGAGGCAATGCACTCATAGTTGAAGCTATAGGGTGATATCCAGGCATTCATCTATGAGTGCATCGCATCTAATGGCAGAAACAGCTGTAAGGCTAATAAAGTTCATAGCATAATCGTTTATTCCTTTGTCATCCTAATATCTGCTCTGTACTAAGCTGATGCTTCATTCTGAAGAATATGTTTATTGAGTTCTAACACCTGGTTATTAGAATGCCATGCCTAAGCAAAATATTGAAATATAATACACACATGCACACACATGTACATACATAATACATACATACATACATACATATATATGTATGTATGTGTGTGTGTGTGTGTGTGTGTGTGTGTGTGCGTGCGTGTGTGTGTGTGTGTGTGTATATATATATGCATATATGTACATATGTTAGTATACATGTTTGTTTGCTTTGAGATAAATGTAATTCCTTTTTTCCAGAATTCAAACCAGCGAGACAGCTTCTTTGTTTGATATAAGACAATTTCAGCAACATGTCAAAGTATTGGTGTGTTTTAATGTGCTCGTATATGTTGGTGAATATTGAATATACTTGCAGTAATATAATAAGTGTATATGTCACTTCGTTGCACTTGTGTAGTTTATTGCTGTTTATACATGTGTGTTTGATCACTGTTCATATATGTGTCATAAGCACGTATGGCTAATTTGTATATGTTCCTTCAACGAGTTTCAAATTGTATACTTTGAAATGTTTAGCAAATCTTCACTGTAACACTAATCGATTGAATTTGGAAGATGCAAGTCAGTTTGCTTTATTCCTTCCAGGAAAACGTAGTGTTTTCAGGATTTTCTTTAAATCTTTTGTTAAAACAGCCCATTACACATATAATAAATAGCTACAGATAAAAATCTACAGCATGAGTACAAAAGCTGTAAGATCCTCTTTAATTCGTTGTAGATATTCTATTATTCCACAACTTTAGCAAGGGTATCTACATTTGTTGGGCTTTTGTTTCTTGTCCTATAGAATTATATCAGGTCTATTTCAGTTGTACCAGATTACTGTTTTTATAAATATTCTAATATTCTTCAATTTTCTGGAGTGGATACTTACTGGTTCAGATATACCTTTGGTGTGAATAGCATTGTAATTAATTTAGAAACACTAAATTTGTTCCCTTACTCATTGCTGACACTCACCTCTCAACTTGATAACTGCATCTCTGGACAAAACTTATGTGGCTCTCATAAGCCATTCACCTACCCTTAGCTTCCTTAGAAACCACCAGATCACAAAGGAAGGAACCCAGTCAAAGTCCTTCTTTGGTTCAACGAATGTTAGAAACAGTGTTTTACTTCTAGTTAAGTACTACTGCTGTTGTCCTACTAGGAAGCAATTTTTCCTTGTAAAAAACAAAACTGCATCTCAGCCTAATCAGTTAAGCTGTAACCATTTCTATTAATTTCCTAACCAGGTCTAATAGTAATTTCCTCTTTCTAGTGCATTGTTTGCCCTTGTAACAGTGGATGTTGCTTAAATAATTATCACACTTGTTTGTGCTATCTGATTGACTATGCAAGTGTCTATCATGTACCTAGCCCTACAGTATAAGCATCTCAACAGTAACTCCTGATGGACTGGGTGCCTTCTTTGCCTTTATATCTAAATTGCTCTATCTCCTCAATCATAATGCTGCCAAATTGAATACCATCTGTCAATTTCAAATCACTGCATATAGTTTAACCAAAGGTTACTGTGCAAGTGATATGTTCAGTGAATAAACAGAAATACAGATATATGTTTTTTATTGTACATGTTTATATACTTGTTTCTGGGTATGTATTTATATATTTCTGTGTATGTGAGGTTATGTGTGCATATGTATATATTAGATACATGTGTTATGCATACCTGTTTATCTTTCTAGCTTGCTAATAGTATGTGTGGGTATGTTGTGTACCTTAAGTATGAAACACGCTGCTTGTAGTAAGCATTCATCTCATGAGAAACTTGACAATTATATTTTCAGTACAATTTAGACAGTTTTATAGAACTCAATCATGATTTCAATAATTTGCAAAACATGAATGCACAACATCAATCATCAAAATTGTGTTCTTTTGACTGTCAAAATATGAAGAAAAATCATAAATTATATAAGTGCATTGCAGCAAATTTGTTCAATTTAATAAAACTTAAAACTTGTATTGTAACACATTTAAATAAATATTGGGCTTTTTTATTTTTGTTATATTCATATGTTTAATTAATCATACACACACACACGCCCACACATATGCACACACACGCACACATTCACACACAATTTATGCATATATATGTGTGTGTTATATGTGTGTGTATACATGCACATATATGTGAGTATAGACATGTGTGTGTATATACATATGTACATATATATATATATATATATATATATATACATGCATACACACATACATATGAGTATGTATATATATGTATGTATGTATGCATATATTTATATATACGTGCTCTCACATATATATGCATATGCATACACACACTGATATACATATACAAAATGAATTTACAGACTCTTCTAATTTCAGTATTTCATTTAATATAATTATTTCTGGTTCAATGTTATAAAAGAATACTCATAATTCTTTCCATCTGAAAAACAAAAATTAAATACAAATTTACTTTGTTAGGTTAATTTGATTTGTCAACAAAATCAATTCATTTCTATCAGTGGTTTTAATCATTCTTCTGTCATTTGTTAGTATAATGATGTGTTATGGGAGCATGGTGTCTGTTAGGTTAAGGTTCTGGGCTACCAACCAGACTGACTTTTATTAAACCTTATAACTATCGACATTTTATTCTGCTTCTGGTTCTAAATACAGATAAATATGTTGTGCCGCCTGATGGCCTTACATACATCTTTCATTTCTATTTCATATTTTACAGTCTAACATCATAACATACAGTATTTAATTACTGTAGAAAAACAATTACTCTCAAGCCATTGAGGTGTTTTTTTAAAAATAGCACCAAATTTTTATCAAAGTACATCCTCCCATATTAAAAGAGGGAAAAGTACATTTAATAAATTATTCCAGTATACATTTTCTAATCAAAATCAGATGTTTATTGTTGAAATACTTACTCTTGTAAGTCTGCTTAATCTCATACTAGCCTGGGGTTAACAACATGCTCAAATAATTGCCCCAGTAACATGTAAATGCATGAGAAAACAATTCAGAATCCTCATGGGTGTAGGGGTCTGATCATGATTTATGTATGCTGTGGCATGCTATCAAGGAATAAATATTATAGGGCCCAGGGCATTGAATTGCCAAGAGATGTATAATGCTACTAAAATGGCTCTGGTTTCTGCTTGTATTAGCAAAAATCTTTGCACTTGAATTTTCAGATATGTCTGCCATGATACTGTGAAATAGATATAACTCAATAGAACCAAATAAATACAAATTGTTTAATTATTATGCTACACTACTCTACGTCAGATGACAATCTATTTTATGTATGTAAATATACTTAATCTTTCTGTCAGATTTGTTTTCCAATTAAGACCTAAGTCAATGAGACTGATATAGGTGTGAAGAATGAAAGACACACCATAGGTCAGTCAATGTATGTTACTATTGTAATCAACAAAAGTGCTATATGACAGTTGGCTTTCAACTAAGCTGAAGGGCAATTATTTTTGTTCTGGGAAATGAATATACAATTGAATCAAACTAAATACATTAATTTTTAACACTGGTACAATGACTCACATTTGAGAAGATGTGTAAAATTGATTAAATTAACTCCAGCACTTCACTGTTGCTTTTTTTTCTTTTTCTTCCCTGTTGAATGATGAAAAGCAAAGCAAACTTTGGTGGCATTTGAAATTAAAACATAAGGAAATGTAACTAACTACTGCATAGCAATTTGTTTGATTTTGGAGGTGTACTTGCCATGCAAGTCATTTGATCTGAGATTGTGTGTTGAAACTAAAAACAATTATAGCGTGGATGACATATATTAAACATGGAAAAACACACTCAAGAACTGTTAACTTTACTTAAACTTTTATTATTTGATCTTGAAATTTTCATCATACCAACTGCAACTTAGTCACTGATACGATTTCACTGCAGTGAAATTGCATCAGTGACCAGGTCATAGTTGGTGCAATGTTTAATTAATGTTTATGTGAAATTAACAGTCTTTGAATCTGCTTGATGTTCTATGAACACCTACGAATCCAACACCTGCTAAAATTAAATTGAGCCCTGTTGCTTATTTGCTTGACTCCAGAAGACAGTTGATACTTACCAAATCCTATGAATATCAACAAAGTAGGCCTCAATTGAAGACAAAATGTAAAAAGTGTAACTAAATAACACATGGCCTTTTCTCTGCTGCTTCACTGATTCTGTTGATTCATTCTTCAAGGCATAATGTTCTTCCTGGAATGAGAACAGACCAAATTTTTCCCAGTAAAATGGGAATGTTAAGTCAGATATTAGTGGCTATGTACAATAAGGATGTATAGAATGATACTATTTTAACTTGCTAGTTCCTTAAAAGGTTGATTAGTACTTTCTTAGAATGTTGTACAGAAATCACGACATTACTTATGACTTGAGTATACAATAGAACACCATCCTTTTGGCCAACCCTCAAGAGATTCTCACCAGGAATTTAATCTCTTCAACAACTACAAATGTCAAGCTAATGAGAGAGTTTCTATGTAGCTGTTTGGCTTCTTAGAAATTGCTGATAAATCACCTTCAAATATATGCCCTAAAATCTTAAAAAGGGATGGACAGTGTGCACAATATAATTCTCCAGATATATTAAAAGACAGGATACTCATGGTTGGAACACTTTTTATCATAGGTTTTCTCAATCAAAGCTGAGGTTAAAAAGCTGTTGTTGTTTAACCCCAGATCTATTTAATCAAGGTTGACCTGAGATTAAACAACAATAGTCTTTTAACTTCAGTTGCAATTTGATAGTTGAAATAATAATATGTATAAGTAGAGACTTCTTAAAGACTGATGTTTTAGGAAGTAAGGACTAAACACAATGGTTAGTGTGAGATCTGGGGTTGGTTACAATTTAAGTCGTGAGAGTTCAAGGGATGAGTGAACTGGAAATTCCTGAGTGGAAATACTCAAGTCTAACATGTTCCAGGGAACAGAATCCACTGTTGTAGCATTAAATAGGGTAAAGAAGGGGTACAACATGGCTGTTGGCTTATGGTTAATGGAGGGTGTTGGTGAGTGGCTTCATGAAAATCAGTTGAATAATCTTCTTTATGATGTATGTAGGTGTTTGCTTGTGTAATATGAGCACTGTTTCAGATGTAGGAGCAATTTTGTATTGTAAATCTTACATTTACTTTGTAAAGTGTTAGTAATCACTGAGAGCTGGATCATTTTCTCATTTTGAAGATGAGAAACTGTCTCTGAGGTGCTGTCTTTGTTATGCTGTGGGGGAGAGATTATCAGTGATGGTGAAGCCGGCATTTGAAATAAATAATAGGGTCTTTGCAATGCACTAATCATTTTGTAGGGTAAATGAGAGCTAATAAAATTTTTCTTAATATGTAACATGATGTAATGAAATTTTTTTCTGCTGCTGAAGAAGACATGATTGCATGATACCATTAAAGAAGGAATGATTATCTATATCCATTCCTCAAATTTGAGGCTTTGTTTCTTCATGAAAAATCGTTATTTATATAGCACAATAAATTTTGCTGTGATTTATTATTCATTATTAAATCGAATAAATCTTTTAAATTATTTTTGCAAGTTGAATAAGATACTATATACAAACTGGCATGAAATCAATTGCTGATATGGATTTAAAAAGTGTGTATAGTTTGTGCCTGGTATTTGGGAAAAAGAGTGAGCCATAAATGAAAGATGACCTAATATAATACAGTGCAGCATGTACTGCATTTTAAAGGATAAACCAGCAGCAATGGCATGGCAAATTCCAATTGACAGAAGAGAAATAAAAAGCACACAGTGATCATGGTTTTAACTGCTAACTACAGCAAGGAGCACAAAGAAAATTAAGTTCTGGAACGTTGTTGGTTGCGCAGGATTTGGAAAGAGTTAGAGGCTGATGACAGAGATGTGTCATCTTGGGCTAAGACAAAGAAACACAATCAATAGCCAGACATTATCAGGATGACCAATCTCTTCCAGGAAAAGCCACGATATCATCAACAACAATCCAAGCAAATTATTGAGAGTCTCCAGGGAACACACAAGGTAGCAGAGTCTACTCTCATATTTGTAGTACATGAGAACATTAGATATAAGTGGAATGTAATGAGAAGACAGTTCATGCCCAGCAGGTCTTTGGAGAACAGTGTGAAGATGTAATCCCTAGCATCCTGTGACCTCCCAGCTCTGCTGATTTGAAGCCCTTGATTACTGCATCTGAGGGATCATTATGTGGGGGTAGAAAAACTGGTTGGTGGTTCCACAGTTCTAAGAACTCATTAAATAGCTGCACTGTATGGATGAGGTATACCAGAGCATGGCATGCAGTCATTTTCATGGACGTTTACAGGTTAATTTTGTTTCTTTGATGGATCTAGTTAAATTTATGTAGTTTTACAGGGAGTATGCTGTTTTTCTTGCCTTTTGTTTTCCTTACGTTTTGATTTGACACATCTTGTATACAATATATATTTCTAGAGAACCAATACATACTGGATTATGAATAAATAAATATACTGTCTTATAATCTACATATATTTAATTTTACTGTGAAATTTAGCCCACAAGTACCATTGCAATAGAACTAAACTGATCATTTTAATTTCTATTTCCCAATTCATCAAGATTTGCTTGCCCTTTCAAACTGCTAATAATTGTGTAGGGCTACTAATTAAAAAAACATAAATGTACGTTTTGACTGACTATGATTGACACAGTTTATTTATATAATGACACAAGATTAATGCTTGAATAATAATCACTATAGTACCAGTACAGCATGGGTTATGTGTATATGAATACACAGAATAATGTTGCTGTTTAGCCCCAGGCCAGCCCTAACCATGTAAACGTCTGATTAGCAGGTATTTTAGTTATGACTATCCTGTATTTCTAATAGACAATATATGTAGGAGCATATTCTCCAAAGAATTATTCAAATAAGTTGCTATGATTTGAATAAGACTTAATAGCTTTATTTCATAAGTTAAGTGACTGCATAAAGGCTTCTCTCATTAGCTAAGTATATCTACAACTATTTAGTATAACTATTGAATCAGGGCCACAAAGTGGTTGAATTGAGTTTTTTTTTTTAATAACAAATATGAGACAAAACATTCTTTTCTACACTAGGCACAAGGCCCGAAATTTTTAGAGGAGGGGTCCAGTCGATTAGATCGACTCCAGTACGCAACTGGTACTTAATTTATTGATCCTGAAAGAATGAAAGTCAAATTTGAATTCAGAACTCAGCAGAATTTGAACTTAGAATGTAAAGACAGACGAAATACCGCTAAACATTTCAGCTGGTGTGCTAACGTTTCTGCCAGCTCACCACCTTATATGAGACAAAATATTGATGTTGATATAATACAAAGATCTAAAAACCTTTGAAGAGCCCCAACATGTCCAAGACCAACCACTTAAGGCAATAATTTAAATGACCATTTTAATGCATAAGGCAGTTTTGTGATTATAGTGGTAAATCAAGCATGGTATATGGAGAAACTATGAATTCAAAGAGGACTAACATTACTAGTGACAGTAATTCTTTGTTGCTTATTTTTTCATTGTTGTTTACTTTTTCATACTTGCATGAATAAGATGGTGTGTTTAATGACACATTTGTAGCCATTCAACGATGATGTTGTAGGAGTGAAACATATTATGTAATCTTTATAAATGACCATTGCTAAGCTGACTGTGAGAATTACTAGTGACCAAGTAGGACCAAGAGAAACAAGGAGTAGGAGACAAAAATGAAATCATATCTTACAAGATCTAGGTTTTATGTATGAAACCATTTCAGATGAGGGTCAGTAATATTGCATGACCTCTACTGGTCAATTTTGATCATGACTTGGCAGATGTCGGTGCCTGCTTGGGCATGATTATTTTTTTTAGGAAGTCTGTCTGTGGCCTATTCATAAAAGTCTCCCCACTTCACATTACTGTTATACATCTAAAGAAAGATTGCTGACTCGGGCTGATACAGGTGGGAATCAATGTCATCACAGGTATTGCAATCAAACCACATAAAGTCAGAACAGACACAACAAGTTACCTCCCTACCCTGCATTGATACAATATCATGTATAAAATAAATAAAACATAAAAAAATATCCTTATTGGGATTTGAACTCAGCACAAAGAGAGTCAGAGCAAATACTGCAAAACATTCTAACACACTAACAGCTCTGCCCATTCACTTCCTTGCAATGGCATTAAGCTATACTAAAAACCATTGTAGGAAAATAGGCATTCAAATGAAGACAACAACAATAAGGATGATGATAGCAGCAACAGTGGTGATGGAATGATGATCATCATCAGCAGCACTATCATAAGGATGATTTTGTTTTCCTTTGTTTCCTTTTTGTTTTCATGGCAAGATGTATTGCATTTAGTAATATTTGTGGTTTCAGATTCTATTCATTGACTGTTTTAGAACTATTATTATATTATATCAAATATTGGAGGCCTTTTAGTGTAGAGTATGAGGATATTACTGAATATTAGGTATGGTTCATGATGTTCTTAGGTGTTACATGTGAGAAGTTCATTGGTATACTGGTGCAAATCCAAATCTAATTTTCTCAAACCAAGTTTCCATTTCCCAAATACTGATTGTGTCAGATGCGTGATACTGTCTGATTGTGAAGCATAAAGGGTCGAAGTTGCAATGGCTTCAAAAGGCTTGTGAAGAGTGAAAAAAAAAAAGAAAAAAATGCATTATTCCATAGCTAGCTAATCTAAATGTGATTTCAGGTCATCTAAAAAGGTTGATAGAAAAGTCAAAGCACCTAATGCTTCTTATGTGAGAGAAGGTAAAAACAGAGTATATGTATGTTCGATGAGAATAAACAAGGAAAATTGAGAAATGTAAATGATTAGCAAGATGATAGTACAGTATAGAGAAACTGATATCATAGCATTGGGATTAAGAGAATAAATTATTTAATAATTTCAATGCCAACCCATTTGCGACTACTTCTATATCTATGATGCAAAACTACAAATGTTAAATTATTCTTATCCAAATGAAAGAGAAACCTTCCACTGCATAACTTTGCTAGGTAATGTTCAATACAAGGGCTTGATAAAAAAAAGGAAAGAAAATCTAATTAATTTCATATAAATGCTTGATTATTCACAAACTATACTGAAACACTGCAACAAAGTATTAAAAATATTGTTTCTTATTTAGGCTCAAGACCACTAAATTTGAGAGGACAGGTTAGTCGATAACATCGACTCTATTACTTGAAAAGTACTTTATTTTATCAACGACCAAAGGGATGAAAAGCATGATTGACCTTAATGGGATTTAAACTCAGAATGTAAAGCATCAGAATACAATGCATCAGAAATATAGTCACAAAAGAGTTAACGTATAACTAACTATACATTCATAAGACTAAAATAAAACTAATGTTTTATCTCACTGGGAAAAGAGTAGTATCCTTTAAAAGATGTCATGAACTTATTTTGTAGTTCTATAAACTCAGATTTCTTCATGTAACCATTGGTGTGAATCCTTTTATTTTGTTATGATGTTTTGGGAAAAAAAAAGTTTGTATTGCAAATAGAAAAGCAAGATATGTGTATATGTGTATGTATATGCGTGTATATATTTCCATATATATGTATGCATATATATATGTGTTTGTAAATATATGCATTATGTACATATGTATGTTTGTGTGTGTGTGTGAGCGTGTGTGTGTGTATATGTATATATATATATATATACTTATATATATATATA
>NC_068984.1:70354203-70354666 GCF_001194135.2 Octopus bimaculoides
TATATGCATATATATATGTATATATATATATATATATATGTGTGTGTGTATGTATACATACACATACACACACACATATATATACATACATAGAAATATTTAAATCAGTTATGTTTCTGCACATTAAATGTTTCAAAACTATTACAGTGTGATCAAAAACTTATTCCCAACAAAGGTGATATACTAAAGAATGAAAAAGTAAAAGTAAAAGAATACAATAAAAAAATAAACAAAATGTTTTTCACGAAAATATAATGCTGAAAAAACCGAAAATGATATATATAAATATATAATTAAATTATTCATACTCTGTGGAATTGAGAATTTTTTCTTTCATTTGTTACTATTAACTCATAAACACATACATATGCATGTATATTATATATGTATATGTATGTATGTATGTATGTATGTATGTATGTATGTACACTCACAAACACACACATATACATATACATATATA
>NC_068984.1:70355231-70383198 GCF_001194135.2 Octopus bimaculoides
TCTGTATCTGTGTGTGCATGATAGTACACATGTGATAAGGTTCATTTGTGTGAGTTTTTCTTTTTTTGTTGGACCATGAGTGCATGGACCCATGCACTCATGCAAATTGGGAAGTTTGGGTGCTAGCATTGTGTGAGTAAATTTTGGTGAGTTTTTCAATAGATAGAATGAATATGTGCATCAGTGTGTGCGTGTGTGCGTATGTGTGTGCTAAGGCATGTTTCAAAGATACGGTGTACTATAGTATTGTATGGTTGAATGCATGTTCATTATAAATAACTTTTTGTATGTGCATATGTGTTATTCAAATACAAGTCTAGGCCAATGAATGGCATGACTGCCAGCCAAGTACATGTGTGAGTTTGTTCAGCTTAATGTGGGGGTGATGTAATCAGCATTTTAGTTAATGCTAACATAAATAATATTTCTATGCATATGAGTGCATGTGAAGATTGAAAATGCATCTGGAAGGAACAAGTTAAATCCTAAAGTGTAAAAATCAAAAGCAAGAATACCAATGTATCTGAATAACTAGTATTTGTGGTAGTGGTGGATGATACTAAATAGCTCTAAAAAAAAGAAAAGGCTTGATCAACTGGGGAGTGTAAACTGGGTTTACTGTGTTTATGTGTAGTATAGTAATATTCTTTTATCTATGTTTTTAAAGAATCATTTATAATTATGAAATCTTTAGTTTGTTTTCCTGCCATGTGTGTTTAATGCTTTTGCATTTCTACTTGGTTGGTTTTTATAGAGATGACACCTATCTCAAGAATCATTGTTTTTATGCTGCAGGATTTGGGTAGTATGCATATATTAGGGTTCGTGTATGAGCAGGCACCACCAATTTTCTTTGAGGGTGCGTTTTAATATTATATTCTTCATATTTGTTGTATAACTATAGCTAATTTCAAAGTTTTGTCTGTTAAAAAGCTATATTTGTCTATAGTGAATTTGGAAGTGGTTTGTTTTTAAAAGTTAGTAAGTCTTTTCGTATAAGAGATTTTACACTTAAAGAGAAAGGAAATGTGAACCATACAATATTACTATACATCTGCTTCAAGAATATAATTATATGAAACACCTACAGACTTAACCCTTCTATATCCAAAACTTGCTGTACCCTTGATTTTGCAAAGAACTACAGCACAATAGAAGATAATTATATTATTATAATAATGCATTCAAAGAAGATACTATGGTAAAATAAGAATTCTGTCTTGGTAAAAAACATGACTGAATATTGGTGTAAACATGAAACATATGTACTTTCGGAGGACACTAAATTTTAGTTACACAAAATTTGAGTTGTTTTCCCACCAGATTTAGGTCATTAAATGGACAATGTATTAGATATAACTAAAAGCACTTACAGTAATGTCTTACACTACATCATGATAAAATCCTTTTAGTGCACACATTTGATTCAATATTTAAACAGTCTAGGGTGGCTAGCTGGCAGAATCGTTAGCACACAGGGCAAAATGCTTAGAGGTATTTCGTCTGCCATTACATTCTGAGTTCAAATTCAGGCGAGGTCAACTTTGACTTTCATCCTTTCGTGGTCGAGTAAATGAGTACCAGTTGTGCACTGGGGTTGATGTAATCGACTTAAAACCCTTTGTCAGTCCTTGTTTGTCACCTCTATGTTTATCCCCCTATGGGAAATAAAGAAATAGATATTTAGACAGTCTACAGACAAAAACATAAATACTTGAGGCAGAGACGGAATGCACCCACTCTCCTGAGGAAAAGTACGAATGTTAAGGTAACACCAATGCAACTACACATCAGCCATAAATAATCCACCACCATTATGACTCAAGGAAATTATGAACAATAAAATGATGATAATGATGACAATAATAGAAAAAAATCACATAGACAAAAATCTAGTAAGGCTGTGCAAATAACTCAATTTTATATCATATGTTCTACTGCAGAACAATACTACAGTATTGCAACACAAAAAAATAACTGACTCATCAATGATATATGTATGTTGTTGTTGTCATCCTCAGTGGCACCAATAGCAATGATGGTGTTGTTGTTTTATGTTCACTTTCTATATTGGCATGAGTGGAATGGGGCATTATAGTGAGTTAGCATCTATGTGGGAATGCTATTCATTTAGAAGTTTCATTTTTGGATTGGTTTCTACAGCCATATACCATTCCTAATACAAACCTTTTTACAGACTTTACTGTGTGCTTTTGTTTTTGGCACCATCACATGACGAGCCTAAAGAATCCTCTCAAACTTTCTCTTTACAGAGTAAACTAGATGCACGTATTTTGTGGAACCAGCACTAAAAAAGTAACAATATACACAACAAGAATAGGTAAACTGCTTATCCCTAATAGTTGCTGGAGAGGGATGAGTAATACAGGCATTCAGCATTTTGATACAAGTATGCAGATTTAAGGCAATGTGAGCAAGAGGATAGAGTGAAAGCAGAGGTAATATGAATAGCAGAGGATAAAGTGAGGACAAAGTTAGAACAAGGACTTGAGGACAGAAAAAAGCAAGAGAATAATGACAGGAAGAGGGAATGGAAGAAGGCCATAAAGAGAACCAGGGTGTGTGGTTAAAAAGAGCAAGATTATAACGGCTAGCAAAGTGAACAAAGAGACAATTGGCAATAGAGGAGAGATGACGGTAGTGAGGGTAAAGTGTACTGCATACAATAGGTCCCAGATGTTATGGTCTCTTAAGGATAGAGAGAATGAATGGCGAGGGTAGTGATAGGGGAATTGAAAGGAGAAAGGATCAGTATATAGATTGTTATGGGTGACAAGAAAGTGATTCATGGGGAAATTAGGGAAAAGAGACTATACTGGGCATAGGGGTTTGAGTGGTGAAGATTTCAGTAGAGAGTCCCATACCAATAGGTGAATGTGGGTATCTGGAAAGTGGGAGGTAGGGAGATGAGTGAATATCAAGATGCAAGGGAGGTAATGACCATTCTTTTCTACTCTAGGCACAAGTGAGGGAGCCAGTCGAGTAGATCGACCCCAGTACACAAGTGGTACTTAATTTATCGGCCTCTAAAGGATGAAAGGCAAAGTTGACTTCGGCAGAATTTGATCTCAGAACGTAAAGACAGCATTTCACCCAGCGTGCTAGTATTTCTTATTTTTTTATTGCCCACAAGGGGCTAAATATAGAGGAGACAAACAAGGACAGACAAAGGGATTAAGTCGATTACATCACCCCCAGTGCACAACTGGTACTTAATTTATCGACTCTGAAAGGATGAAAAGCAAAGTCAACCTCAGCAGAATTTGAAACCAGAACATAACAGCAGACGAAATACCACTGAGCATTTTGCCCCGTGTGCTAGAGTTTCTGCCAACTTGCCACCTTGAGGTGGTGGCCATTGAATCATACATGTTGAGTGATGGATATATGTTTGACAGGAAAGTGGCTGGAAAGAGGATGAGAGTGTGTAAAAGTATAGAGAAGAGTCAAATAGTAGACTTGGTGTCAGATATATCTCTGCACCTGGTGCAGAGGATTGACCTGCAAGTGCTGGTGCCATGTAAAAGCAACTGTACAGTGCCATGTACAAGCATCTGTGTGTTGCCAAATAAAAGTACTTGTGCAGTGCGACTTAGAGCACCCATGCGGTGCCACATAAGTTGCCAGCACACTCTGTAAGGTGGTTGGCATTAGGAAGGGCATCCAGCCTTAGAAACCATGCCAAAACAGACTGTAGCTTGGTGCAGCTCTCCAGCTTACCAGCCTTGGTCAAACCATCCAACCCATGCCAGTATGGACAACAGATGCTAAATAATGATGGTGATGAAGATGATGATGATATAAATACAAACACCTACTTACATGCAGTTTTAGGCTTGCACATGCACATGAATCTATTATGTCAGTCTATATCTCTACCATCATTCTTGTGCCATTTAAGGTAACATTTAATTTGCACAGCTCAGTAAGCTGTCTATGGTTGAGTCTTGTCCTCCACCACATATCAACCAATCAAAAATCATCCATTGTCATCTCCTGTATGAAATGCAACATCCTGAGGTCAGTCTTCACCACCTTCAACCATGTCAGTTATTGTCTTCCTCTTCAACAGATTCCATTTACCTTGTCTGTATGGCACTTCTTTATACAACTGTCATATTCAATAAACCAGTATAACCTGATCACTACATCTGATTCCCCTTATTTAAAATTTTTCTCTCAGCTCATAAAGATTCTATTGTTTGTGCATTCTAACATTACACAATAGGTCCCAGATGGTATGGTCTCTTAAGGAAAGAGAGAATGATGCAAGGGAGGCAGTGACCATTCTTTTCTACTCCAGGCACAAGGGAGGGAGCCAGTCGATTAGATCGACCTCAGTAAGCAACTGGTACTTAATTTATCGACCCCGAAAGGATGAAAGCCTGCATTCTCTTCTTCTTTCCAGTTTCCACAAATCCTATGAATTCAGAGACCACATCTTGCTGCATGTAACATTGTAATTCATAGCCATACAACATACAATCTTCTCTTTTGTCTGCAGGAAAAGACTTGTTACTAGCAGAGTTAATAATTCCATGTACTTTTTCCATTCCCTTCTTACGTCACATCCTATATTTTCAGAACATTAGAATTGTTAATTAGATCACCAGATTACCTACCTACCTACCTACCTACCAACATACATACATACATACATACATACATACAAACACACATATATACATACATACATGGTGGTTGTCTACTCCTTAAACAGAGTTTGACCACCTCCTGCACCTACACCTTAGCCCTTTCATGGCGTCTGATGTGGCTTTTTAAACCAGACAGTGTTTTGAAAAAACACCCACACAGATTGCACCTCTGATTTGCACTACCAATACCTGCAAGTAAGTTCTGCTCATTGTGGATCCTAACATACATACATACTTACATACATACTTACATACATACATACATACATACATACATACATACATACAAAAATACCCTGTTGTTGATGTTGAAATTCCAATGAAGAAGCCTTGGATCTAGATTAGAAATTGGCAAGAAATCTTGAAATAAAACTGAACAATGACATACATACATACATACATACATACATACATGCATGCATACACACATACATACATTCACACATACACACATGTATATAAGGATATAGATAGAGAAAGAGAGTGGGGAAGGAGGGAGAGAGAGAAGGGGGAGAGAGATTACTATATTGACAATCACAGGGATATAATTTTACAGTCATATGTCTGTATGTACAAATATGGATTAGAAACAGAGAAGATCAAGATAAAAGTGATTTCAAATAGTAAACAAAATGTTTATTTTTTTTTTTTTCAGATCTGTTTGTTATATAGATCTCTATAAATCTGTTTCCTGTATATAAAGTTATGATTTGGGATTGTCACGTTCTGAAATGAAATTATTATGTTTAATTAGTAGTTTAAAAGGGAAAAAATAAGCCACATGTTAAATTGATGCCTTAAGTGTGATACTTGATTTTCATTATTGATTCATTTGTATCATAACCTAGTCACCCCCATTGTAATTACTGGTCTCTGTTTTTTATTAGTCCCGACCCAAGATGAACGAAGAGTCAACTGAATGAGTGACTGATAACGAATCAATGACACAATGTGACATAAATTCTTTGGTAAAAGTTTTCATATCTAACACTTGCTTCCATTCAGCCTCTCTCTCTTTCTCTCTCTCTCTCTCTCTCTCTCTCTCTCTCTCTGTCAACTGAAACTCTATTTTGTTAAATAAGCAATACTAAATTAAAACCAACAAAAAATACAAGACAAAAGTGGCTGTCCCAAAGTTAATCACTCAAGACATATAAATGACAGTTAAATAAGATTGGCAATAAATTTCTTTCTGTTTACATACGTTGATTCTATTTCCAAAAATTCCTTTCAAACTTACAAGAAATTGGCAACAGAAAGAAGTAAAAGACAAAAGAAAATAGCAATAAAAACAAAAACAAATCCCCAAGATAATTGAGAATTCCCAAACTATCAGGTTCTGACATTTTAAGGTCACTTTCAGATTTTCTTTCATTGTAGACAGATCAATATGATTTCATCTAGCCCAATATCCACTGCCAGACAAACTTCTCATCAGATTTTATTTACTATATTCTTCAAATTTATTCTCAGACACTTTAATTCATATTTTGAATAGTTATATATTTAGAGCCCTGCACTGTTGAATATATTTATTGCTCAAGTAGTGACATTTAGGTTTTCTAGTCCCAATTTCTTCAGACATGATGTTTCACTCAGTTTATTTGTGCACCATCTTCAATGCCCTTATTTTAGCAGATAGATTGGTAGAATCTTTGGAACAATAGACAAAATATTTTGCCGATACCATGAAGTGAAATTTTTTATGTCTTACTCTCACATCTCTTTATATTTAAAGTTCAAGTCGCACAGAGAACAACTTCACCTTTTATATCTCTAGCACAATAATAGCTTTATCCATTTACTGGGAATGATGTAATTGATTTTTTCTCTTCCTCATAATTTGCGGATTTGTGTCTGTTAGAAATCATTATAAGCAATAACATTAAAGCAGAGTACAGCAGAATCAAAGAGAAGGCTACCTGGCAGTATTCAGTTATGTCCCAACATAGTTTGAGCTCAAATTCTGAAATGTTCAACTTCACCATGTATCTTTCCAGTGTTGTTAACAAAAAAATGAGTACCAGTCTAATATTGAGTTTCATTGAATAGATTACCCCCTTTCCATAAAGTATGTTGCATTGTATTGATGTTAGGATTCTTTGCTAGTACAACAGACAAAATGCAATGTGTGATTTAGATCTGTCCCTTGATATTCTGAGTTCAAATCATACCTCTAAAATTAATTTCATTGAGTATTCCTTTCTCCAAAAGGACTAACTTTGTTGCCATGATGTAAATAATTTATAATTAGTAATATTAATAAGGCAGCAAGGTAACAGAATTGAATGCATGCCTAACAAAGTGCTTAGTGATATTTTTTCTTACTTTATGTTTTGAGTTCAAATGTTGCCATGGTCAACTTCCATCGTTTTTGAAGGTCATTAACACAAGTACTTGTTGAGCACTGGTGTTGATGTAATTGGTTTGTCTCCAATCCCAAACTTTCAAGCTGTGTGCCTAAAGCAAAATGAATTATTGCTAAATCATTAGAAAACTTGTAGCATTGCTTGTGAATCTTTACCTTCTGTTTTCAAATACCTATCAGGTTAACTTGGGGTTTCTTCCTTCCCAGTTTGATTTTAATCAATTCATCTCTCTATAAAAATTTCTGCTTTTGAGTTAGTACTTTCAGTTAAAAATTATTCGTAGTAGTACTAGCTAGACAGTGATTTGCCCTAACTAATGAATAGATGAAACTGACAGGCTGCATTTTGTTATATCTCTTTATATAATGTGTTCACATCACAGACACAATCCAGATAATCAAGCTTCAGTAGTTTCTGACATACACTCAAAAACTGAACTAAGATGATTTCTTTGTTAAAATTTTTTTTCATTTGTCTGTCTCAGCATTCATGAAAACTGTCCACACATCAGGTTGGGATATTAGATCAGCATATCCAGTTTAGTTACCAGTTGCCCAACCATGAAAACAATAATATTTGCTTTCATAATTACCAGAAGCAGATTATTTTGTTTTTTTCTTTAACCTGATACAAAATAAGATACAAAAATACAAAACAGAATGCAGAAATACAAAACAGGAGGCAAATTATAGAATGTCATTGAAAGATACTAATTACTTCACTCTGCTTCTGAAAAGAGTTACAGCTTTATTTTTTTTTTTAAATTCTATTGTTTGTAGTCTGTATCAAATTTTCAGTGTTATAGGATAGAAAAATATGTGAGTAGTAAAGGTATCACAGGTTGTATCACGTTTGTTTGTGTAATTGATTCTCTTGGGTGTATCTCAGAAACTACTAAATCTACAAAGCTTAAAGTATTATCTTTTAATTTTTGGCAGGAATACAGAGAAGATATATCAAGCTTCTGATCCTGTGTTTAGAAATAAAAAAACAGGATCAGGTTTCCCAAGTGTCAAAACACACCTACACATGCACACACTTACACAAACACGGGCAAACACACACAAACACACACACACAATTAAATTCATTAAGCCAGTTTTTGTTTTGAAAGCTAATTCCTAGAAACTATTTCAACAATCACAACAACAACAATAACAACAACAATAGTAATGGTTTCTAACAGTTTTAAAGAATCTATTTCTGATATAAACACTAGGCTGTGCTTTCTAACTTGACTGATTGTTTTTCTATAAACCCTGAAAGAAAGAAATCAAGGTAAATTGACTTCACCAGGAACTGAACAGAGAATGCAGAGGAATATAAATAAATAAAATAAAGCAATTTCTTCAATGCTATTGATTTCTGATTGCTTATAAGGCTTAGTGAGCACAACTCTCATGTTTATAGAGTTCAAAAACAAATACTTTAAACATATTGTAGGCTTTTGTTATAGGGGCATTATGTTCATATAAATGAAACTAAAAGCTGTTCATTAGTCTGTTGCATGAATATCTATTATATACATTTATACTAATTAGATTCATTTTCTTTACTAAGCTGGCAGAAATGTTAGCACACCGGGCGAAATGCTTAGTGGTATTTTGTCTGCCTTTACGTTCTGAGTTCAAGTTCTGCCTAGGTCAACTTTGCCTTTTGGAGTCAATAAATTAAGTACCAGTTGGCTACTGGGGTCGATCTAATTAACTGGTCCCCTCCCCAAAGTTTCGGGCCTTGTTCCTAGAGTAGAAAAGTATATTCATTTTTACATGGTTGGCGTTAGGAAGGGCATCCAGCTGTAGAAACTCTGCCAAATCAGATTGGAGCCTGGTGTCGCCTCCTGGTCCACCAGTCCTCAGTCAAATCGTCCAACCCATGCTAGCATGGAAAGCAGACGTTAAACGATGATGATGATGATTCACCAGCATAAATGTGTGTATATTGAATATTCCACAAAAACCATATCATATGAGATATTTTTTTTCCTTTTCAAGCCATTGTATTTCATAGTATTTTTGTTTATTTTTATTATTGCACTCAAAAGTGTATGCATGTGCTGGAAATGGGTATGAAGCATTTTTGCAAATTTCAGAGCATTAGCTATGATAAATGTGTGATGAGACTAGTCAGAGCAAAAAAGAGGAAGGCATCATGACTCATCGGTCACTGCTCTACGAATCATCATCATCATCATCATCATCATCATCGTTATCAGTGGCAGCAGCAGTAGCAGTAGCGGCAGCAGCCAGTGTAGCAGCAGCAGTACCACTAGGACTAACTAACTGGTCCCCTCCCCAACTAGCTGTCTCACCTGCTACTTCTGACGTCATCTTTCTGGTCATTGTTGTTTATGTATTTGCCTTTTCTCACACTAGAGTGTGGTGGAGGAAACATTTTAAGGCATTATCTTACAGCTGGATACCTTTCCTGATGCTAACCATTCCTGGTTCATAAGTACGGTATTTCATTCCACATCCATGTATGTTGAACCACCATTGCTGCCAGACATTTGTTTATGCAGGAACAAAAATACACACACATGCTTATAAATATAATAATAATATGTGTGCTTGTATATACGTTACATGTGTATGTGAAGTGAAGGTGTTTCTCTCTCTCTCTCTTTCACACACACACACACACACACACAGACAGACACACAGACAGACACACACACACACACACACACAGAGGCACACACACATGCACACATGTATGCATATATAACAGGTTTTCTTATAGACTCTGTCTACCAATTTTCCCTCTGAAGCATTGATCAACCAAAGGCTATTGTAGAAGGTACGTGTCTTGTGGATATGAAGATAATTTCTTAAACATATGCTCAGAGTAAAGACCTGCTCTGAATGCTTTGCAACAGACAGGAATCTGCTAAAGGCATTCATTTAATTGTCTCTTATTAGTGAATGTAAATAAGTATCAGTAATCAATCAATAAAGATAATCATAATTAATATAAGCCCAGTGGATATCTCATTGATTTATCAAACAGATGGTCTCATGTTCAGGTTCTCTATAATCATTTTGGAGTATATTTGAGCAATGAAATTTTAATTAATCTAACATAATTCATCTTTGTGAATAGGTGCAGACATGGTTGTTGGGTTAACAATTTATTTTGTGATTTGATCGTTTTGGGTTTTGTTCAATTGCTAGGCACCTTAGGCAAGTACCTTCTATTATAATCTTAATTTTACTAATGCCATGGGTGTGAAATTTCATAGAGAGAAACTGTAAGAAAGTCTACTGTATGCACGCATGCACACACACACACACACATACACACACACACACACACACATACAGACATGCACACTCACAGGTGTGTGTGTATATGTGTGTGTATCTATGTGTATATGTATACAACTAGCTGTCTCACCTTAAGTGATGCATGAGGTGTCTGGGTGGGGTAATACCTCTGATGAAGGAACATGTGGGGCCCTTTGGAGTTGTTTGTCTACTTTGGTCCTCACCTGACACTCAACTCTCACCTATGGCTCTTTGAATCTGTCTGCATGCAACAGAGGTCATGCTCCACTTAATGGCTTCCACAGACCAGCTAAACCATGATGAAGGTAGTCAATGGCTTTCAAACTTTCAATGAGCTACAGCTTGTCCACCGAGGCACGTGAAGACTCAACTCAGCAGACGATGTAGAAAGGACAATTAGATTGGTCCAATGGATAGGAAGACAGAACCAGCAAGCATTGTGGAGTGCAATGAATGCATCATACGTTCTGGATGCATCAATGCAACATACATTAACATCTAATCTGCTACATCATAGTCAGGAGACAGGACAGGCA
This sequence comes from Octopus bimaculoides, assembly GCF_001194135.2. Taxonomy (NCBI): domain Eukaryota; kingdom Metazoa; phylum Mollusca; class Cephalopoda; order Octopoda; family Octopodidae; genus Octopus; species Octopus bimaculoides. The sequence continues at coordinate 70,366,100 of NC_068984.1, forward strand.
GGATGTCATGGTGACAAAGGCCATGTGGGGTGCAGAATGCTGGACAGATCACAGGCTTATCGTTACAAAAATAAACTTGCACATGTAGCCTTGCAGTGACCACAGGAAAAGCTGGCAAACAAGCGATTAAACATCAGCAAATTGTATCAGCACAATGTGGAGTAGAACCTCAGAAAAGACCTGGATAGCAAGTTGAGTCAACTCAATGCTGGTACAAAGGGAGCAGACAAGAAGTGGGTGCTGTTCAGAGATGTGGTGCACAACACTGCTCTCAGCTGGGCCTGAAAATACGTAGTCACCAAGACAGGTTTGACAACAACAGTGATAAAATTCAGAAACTGCTCAATGAGAAGAGGAAGCCTGCAGAGTCTCTCAGCAAGACAGCCCACCAGCTTCCAAGAAAGCAGCCTACAGCACCACCAGATATGCGTAAAGCTCAGAGATGAAGGATTCTTGGTTCAGTAACAAGGCAGATGAGATACAGAAGTATGATGACAGAAACAACTCCAAGTACATCTACAATACTCTGAAGCCATCTATGAGCCACTATCAGAATCAAACAGGTCTTTGTACTTGCCCTATACTGTTCAGCATATTATTCTCAGTCATGCTGTCAGATGCCTTCTGCAATGATGACAAAACCAGCATTAAGATCAGATTCAGGACTGACAACATACCCTCTCAACCTGCAAAGGCTACAGGCCAAGACCAAGGTGGTAAAAGATTTAGTGCAGGCTTTCCTGTTTGCAGATAACTCCACAAACAATGCTACCACAGTAGATACAGTAGAATGTGAACTGCTTTTCATTACATAAAACTGACAGTTTGGCATCACAATCAGTGGCCAGAAGACAAAGGTCATTGCCGAACTGTACATGGAACCGACTAACACTGTCAATAAGTTCATGTACTTTGGCAGCATACTCTTCAGATCTGTGAACATTGACATTGCAGTTGACACATGTCATGCATCAGCAAAGGAAGCTCAGCATTTGAGCTGCTATGTGAATTGATGTGGGAGAGGAGAGGTATTAGGCTGGCTACCAACTTCAAGGTATATCAAGCTGTTGTACTGCCTATGTTACTGTATGTCTGAGAGACTTGGACAGTTTATGAACGCCACTTCAAAAAGCTAAACTGCTTCTGCATGAACTGCTGGAGAAAGCTGTTGAAAATCATCTGGAAAGATGAGGTTCCAGATGTAAAGTTCCTCCTTTGAACTGATATGCCAAGCATTTACACACTGCTGAAGAGGGCACAAGTCAGGTGGGCTGGTCACCTTGTTTGAATGCCAGACATGTGGCTACTCAAGGGACTGTTTTACAGCAAACTGGCAAACTGGTGGGAGGCAAGCACATGCAAGGTGGACAGAAAGAGTGCTTCAAGGACACACTTAAAATCTCACTAAAAACCTTTGAGATCATCCCTGACACCTCAAAAATACAAGCTCAAGACCTCCCTGCTTGGTAAAGATGCACCACCAGTGGAGTAGAAACTGCAGTCACTTGCACTATGATAAATAAGTAAGCTTTTCTGTGCACAATTTTATATATGTACATGTGTGTGTGTGTGTGTATTCATGAGAGATACATCAGAGGTTTGTGAAAAGTTTTTAAATAAATAAAAAATGTATCGGAAAAAGAAATTCCAATTTTTAAAATTGAATTAATTCTTTTTGCTCTAGTCTCTTTTGTTCTTGTAAAATTCTCTGCCCATTTATGCCAACTACAAAATGCAGATATTAAAAAAAAAAATCTATCTCTTTTTCTGCAATGACATTTTCAAATGCTTCTTTAATTTCAGCAATGATTTCATAATCATAGCTCTTTAACCTTCTTTTGAGTAACAGAAAAAAAAATAGTTAAAATATTGGAAAGAAAATCACATAACACTATTTCAGGCCTGTATGGTCGCTGTAGAAGAGTTGCAAAAATAATGTTGACAAATGGATTCAGTGCAAATACGACTGCTACGGGTGGTGCATTGTTGTAGTAAAAAACATTCTACCCAATAATTTTTCTCATCGTTCCTGTCACACATTGTTCTTTAAATTGTTAATTGCTGTCACAAAGCATTGACCAGTTATAGCTTTACCTGCAATAAGATATTCAGTATGAATGACACCTTTAGGATTGCAACAGAAAAAAGAAAGCAAAATAAAATGCCATCAACTTGGCTCAAATTGACTTTGTCGTTTCTGGTTTGATGGAAGGTAGAGTTCCTTTAACTAGCCATTTCATCGACTGTTGTTTGTTTCTTAAACCATATCCTTAAAGACATGTCCTATCACTGGTAATAACTGCTGTAAAAATTCTTTCAGAATCACTGTCAAAATGTAAATGAACAGTTTTTGCTCAACTCTTTTTTTATTGATTAATACACATCAAGGAAAATATATTGTTACAACTAATCTTATTCACATTCTGATATTCATGAAGTATTTGTTGAACTTGTACTTTGCTTATGTTCCCCTCAAATATAATATTACTAGTTGTCAGCATTCAATGTTCAACAAGTGGGTTTTTTCACAAATACATTGCCGTCCTCGGCTGGAGATATTTAAGGACACCTATTGCTCTCTTCATTGCATATTGATCCCTGACTTCCAATAGAGCATTTCTTCTAGTTCCACATAGTTTATGGAGACACTGCTTCTCTACCATAAACTTTTTGTAAATTATATAAAACATTTGATCTGTTTAGTTGCATAGTTTATTATAAAATTTTACTTCTCCTTCATGTACAATAGCTAGCTGTTGGTAGCCAAGGACTGCCGTGCCTACCTGCCCCTTACATAACTCAGCATACTATTGAGCCAGTATTTCCAAATCTGCTGGTGAGGTTATTGGATGTCTTCTCTCTCTGTCTTCCTCAGTCTGATCTTCTTTCCAGTCTCCCAGTTATCACCAAGTCCTCAAGGAATTTCCATATATTGCTTATTCAAAGGAGCCTGTTGTATTCTTATACATATTTTTTAGACTGTGGCCATACTAGTGCAACACCTTGAAGATTTTTTTTTTTTAGTTAAAAGAACCAACCCCTGTAAATTTTATTTTCTTAATCTTGGTACTTATCCTATCAGTCTCTTTTGCTGAACTGCTATGTTGCAGGGAAATAAACACATCGTCACCAGTTGTTAAGCACTGAATCCGTTTGTCAAAATTATTTTCACACACACACACACACACACGTGTGTATATATGTATATGTATATGTATATGTATATGTACAAGAAGAAGTCAAAAGTTTTCTGCACTTTCACCATAGCATATCTTTATTATTACCACACTGCCTTCTGCGCATGCATGCTGATAATTGGTACTATTGTGGTCATATGATGAAAGTTTGAGCCTGATCTTGCCATTTTTCTTACTGGCTTTACAGTGTAAGCATTGCCACTCCACTAACAATCTGCACCAAAGAGGAACAAAGAGCCGTGATCCGATTTCTCTGTTCAGAAGGTGTGTCAGGTGCTGAAATTCATTAGAGGCTTTTAGCACAATGCAGGGACAGTGTACTACCATGTAGAAGTGTGTATGAGTGGATCGAGAAGTTTAAAAGTGGCCAGACAAGCATGATGCATGAAGAGGGAGCATGATGCCCATCAACTTCCACCACTGACAAGAAGATTCAGCAAGCTCGAGAGATGGTAATGGTAAATTGGTGAGTTGTTGGCAATGGTAAATTGGTGAGTTGTTGGTAATGGTAAATTGGTAGTTCATTCTTTGCAGATTAGTCATTGTTCTGTCTATCAAATCATCCATGATGAGTTCCGCTTCTATAAAGTCTGTGCAATATGGGTGCCAAGAGAGCTTACTGCAGAGCACAAGTGCAAACGTCTTAAGGTCTATCAACATTTTCTTGATTGCTCCAACAATGAAGGCAAGGAATTTTTGAGCAGAATAGTGACAGAAGATGAAACGTGGGTCCATCATTATGAGGCAGATTCCAAAGACAGAGTATGGAGTGGAAACATCCTGGTTCGTGAGCGATGAAGAAATTCAAGACTCAGTCTTCCACGGGAAAGGTGATGCTAACCCTTCTTAGGACTCAAAAAGGCCTATACTGGAAGACTACCTACAAAAGGAGTGGACGATCAACAGTGCAAGATATAGTGCTTTGCTGGTGAACAGACTGAAGCCAGCAATTTGTATCAAATGCCAAAGCCTATTGTCGAAGAAAGTCTTGTCGCTGCATGACAATACATGCCCACGCACAGCCACCCAGACCATTGAAACCATTAACCATTTAGGCTTTGAAGGGTTCAAATACCCTGCCTCCAGCCCAGATTGTGTCCCTTCCAACTATCATATCTTTGGACTGCTCAAAGAGGGTTTACAAGGTCGTCAATTTCCTACAGATGAAGATATGAAGGGAAGCAGTGCATAAATGGTTGCACAACCAACTGCAAACCTTCTTGGAGGGAATACACAAGTTTGTAGGTCACTGGACCAAGTGCATCGAAAAGAAAGGAGACTATGTAGAAAAATGACATACTTGTTTATCCCCTGTTTTTGTGCAAATACATTGGAAAACCAAGAGTGCATATAATGTTTTGATACTCCCTCATATATACATATATGTATTTCAGTTTCTGTCTACCAAATCCACTCACAAGTTCAGCCCAAGGCTATAGTAGAAGGCACTTACCCACGGTGCCACACTGTGGGACTGAACCCAGGTAGTTGTTGCTCATCTAAAGAAATTTACGTTTATCACTCTTTCTGCATAGAAAATCTTCAGTATTCATCTAATTATGGTGATAAAAATATAATTGTAAAACTTACTATCTGATATTCACGGAAGCTGGTGATGGTCAGTTTTGGCAAAAGTTAACCCATAAAATTTTGTAGATGAATGAAATTTGAAGTTAGTTAGTATACTGAAAGAAGTGAAAGAAATCAAATATTTTGAACACTTGTCTTTCCTTAGAAAAAAAAACAGTTTTGTATGGCAATGTTAGAGTTGTTAAGAAGCAAACGAGAAATTGAACAAAGTAGAGGAAGAGGGTAGGGAGAGTGACAATGGATAGATTGACGTGGGAGGAAGTGAAAGAGGAGGTGGTGAAAATTCATTGCAGGTCAGATTAAAACCAGTGTAAGTAGAGGATTATGTGAAGAGGTGAAGTGGACTGGTTCACAGGTAAAGAGTGGAGGAAACACATTGAAATAAAGGAAACAATTACCGGAGTCATTCAATGCATAAATAGGTGGAAGATTATACAAAATTACAAACACATTCATGAAGCAGTACGACAGTTCCTCCATGCTTATAAATACAAATGTAAATTTCTATACATATACACAAGCATATATATGTACATAACTTACTTTATGCATATGTATGCACAGTAGAGCAAGGCTATACATATATATATATATATATCTATCTCTATATATATATATATATATATATATATATATATATATATATATATATATAGACACACACACACGAATAAGCACATAAATGCAAAATAAGGTGAGAAAAATAGTACTCGAATAATGAAGGTAGAATAATTTGCTTTTATTAAAGCAGCAAAATCTTCACAAACTGTTACTCAGAGTTTCACATTCCTGTCTGTTGGAATAGTAAGGAGTAAAGGAAAAAGTATTGGAATGAAGCCAACAATTTCAGGACTCAGCTATGCAAACATAACCCATTCGTGCATAGCCCATTTGGTCTGGATGCTCCTTTTATTTGCTGGTAGAAATCATCAGATAGAAGGAAAAATTTGGTGAGGAGGAAGAAATGAGGAAGTATAAGGTTAGGGCTAGTGCAGTGGTGAAAATTTCGAGTACTAAGAAACCGTTGTCATTGGAAATAATGATGTATAAGGATGATATACCTACCCCCCAGCACTAACACGTGATTTCATCACTATCCCCTCAGCTGCTTTCTAATTGGTCATTATACATCTCACAAACCACTGTAACTAGCACACAGGCTGCTCTCATCTTATACCATGCCAAGAGTGATTATAGGTATTTCATTAGTAGTAGTGAGAGTTTCAGTACTTGTGAAGCAACTTAGTCAATTATTTCGATAACAGTACCTAACTGTTTGATTCTAATATGCAGTTAGGCTTTAGGTCATTCTAAATAACGTGTTTGGGACAAAGTTTGATAACAATAATGATTCATAACATTATCAATGTTTATAATAAAAGGGTTTCGTCTATATTTACACTATTTAGTGAAGAAAGGATTCTCTAGTCTTGCAAAGGACAAGGCAACCTCTTTAAAGCTGGTGCCATAATAAAAATGCTTTCAGTACAGTCAATGAATTAGTTGATGAATGGAGACAGCATAAAATAATAATGACTCAATAGAATTGTCCAAGGTTTGACCATATCTCTAATGCTGCTAGTGCCATGATAAAATGCACTCAGCAAACTCTGTAAAGTGGTTGGTGCTAAGAAAAATGTCCAGCTATATAACCCATGACAAAAAAGCAAAATGAAAATACAAATAAAGCATTCTCCTGTTACACATTTAGTCGGGTATGATGCAGTTGCACTGATGCAGTAGTGCCTTGGCCCATGATGACATATGAAATCAAAGCCAGTATGGAGAGTACACAAAATATGATGCTGATCATGATTATAATATTATTGATAATGCATGACAGTGTGATTAAGAAGTTCACTTCCCAAACAAATGGTTTTGAGTTCAAAACCAATGCATGGCAACTTGGGCAAATGTCTTATATCTACATACATATTGTTTCTTTATTTTCAATGTTCTGTAAAATGTAATTTTATAATACCAACTTAATAAAGTTTTATACAGTCATTAGTGCTTCAAAATCTTTGACCACTTTAGCCTGTGATTTCCTTGAAATTATATAATTCTTTAAAATTGAATCATTTGTTCTTTTAGACTGAAAGAAAATCAACAGTAAAGCAAATAACAAAATTAAAATGAAAGAAAGAAAGAAAGAAAATATTGAGATTGTAAAAGCAACCATCTAGCCATCTATTTTATTGTTTGCTTAGGTTGCTGTAAATTACAGAAATTTTAATTAACTAATTAATTAATTAATTGATTAAGTTATAATTTATTAATAATATAAAAATTAAAATATTTATTTGTAGAAGCAAACATTGGATTGGTTTCAGGATAAAACATTGTCATTACCTATTTTATCATCATTTGTCATACATATAACACCAGAAATTATTTTACTTTAAAATTCGGCAAGCTGGCAGAAACATTAGCATGCCGAGCGAATTCCGTAGTGGTATTGCGTCTGTCATTGCATTCTGAGTTCAAATTCTGCTGAGGTCGACTTTGCCTTTCATTCTTTTGAGGTTGATAAATTAAGTACCAGTTACACACTGGGGCCGATGTAATCGACTTAATCTCTTTATTTTTCCCCTCTATGTTTATCCCTTTGTGGGCAATAAAGAAATAAGAAATTATTTTACTTTTGAGTATCTCTTCTCTTGATCTCTCTTGCTCTTACATTCCCTGCTCTGTCCCTCTTGGAGAGAAAGATGGAGAATAGAGAGGGAAAGAAAATTAGCAATGCTTTTACCCACTCAAATGTCTATCAAGATGTGGATAATATATAAGGATAAAACCTGTTCCCAGCATTCACATTTCAAGCAAAAGCATAGAATGAATATCCTTATGGCTTTCCTGATCTACTAAAAATGTTAGGAATTATTTTGTTTAATGACTCAGTCATAGTAGAAAATGTAGCATCTCTGACCTTGGTATGACACCCAAGGCTTGTGCATGTAAATTAAGGGCAAAAATAGCAACTCTTGGATTGCTGCAATTGGAAGCAACGCATCAAAATATCACATTGTTCTCAGAAGGGAGATCTAAGTTCTAGTCCCTGCAATAGAGTGGACATCCACTGAGGCACCCAAGAGCTATGTGGCAGTGTTAAAGATTAAATTTATCATACTTCAAAGAACAGAATCCTTTGATATAGTCGTTTACAGGAAACTCTATTATCAGTTACATTCATAAGTATTCTACATGGTTTTATACAAAATCCCATTTATCCAGTGGCACTCAGAAAGAATTTGTTTGATTCTGAAAAAGATTCCATACATCCACAAAGAATTATGCAATGTAATCAAACAAAGAATTGTTTGGGAAGCAAATATTTTGAGCACTTGACCATAATTTAAATGGAAGAAATTAAATAAAGAATATATTTACATTCATCTACTTTAGTTTATGTCATTGCTAATTATCATTGGAGTTTATATCTGCCTGAAACAGGGGACATTCTAAGTGTAGTCATTTTTTTAAAATTACAAACAGAATTAGGACCCTCAACAGTCTGGGTTGACTGATTTTACTGGAGAGCAAAGGATGAGATCATTAGCAACATTCTTCCCTGGGAACTGAAGCATGGGTACACAAATATTGGTAGACCACAACCACATCGAACTTGCATGAAGCAACTGTGCAAGGACTTCAAATGCACCCAAGAAGACTTATGACATGCAATGATAGCTTGAATAGACTGGAGAAAACAAATCACAGCATTCCGTACAATAAGCAAGAGAAGATGATGATGATGATGATGATGATGATGATGACGACGACGAGCAGTTGCTTATGCATATAAACTTCCTGTCTCTTTGCCACTTGTAGTGTCCAAGGAAAAGGCTTTTCTTGATGGCAAATTTAACTTGGCACCAATGTTATCACAGATAATACTATCAAAATAAAAAGAACTCATACTAATGCTCTAATATTTTCCTAAATCCACTCTCTTAGCTTGATCTTGACAAATAACTTTAAATGATAAGCCACAGTAACCAATTAAGAATTTAATCTCAGTCACAGACTTTGATCATTCTAACCTTCTAATTAATTGATCTGTGGCACTTATTATCATTATATTAGTACAGTGAGATGACAGTATCATTAACATCAAGTACAAATTGCTTAGCACCATTTCCTGCATCCGTATGTTTTGAGTTCAAATTTCATCATTGTCAAATTTGCCTTTCATCCTTTCGGGGTTGGTGAAATAAGTTAAGTTGTACACCGGAGTCAATGTAATCAACTAGACCCACCCCTAAACTTCAGGCCTTGTGCTTATAGCAGAGTATTTATATATTGTATATGTATATATATGTATATATATATATATATATATTTGTAGTTTCTTTGTAAATGCATCGTCAACAAGTAGGTCTATTGTCTTTTCTTTGCTATGTGTCGTGAGTATATTTTACTTTTACTTACTTTTACTTACTTGTTTCAGTCATTTGACTGCGGCCATGCTGGAGCACCACCTTTAGTCGAGCAAATCGACCCCAAGACTTATTCTTTGGAAGCCTAGTACTATGATTTTACCTAAACTTCTTCGCATAGAGTTATTTTGAAATGCTTGTTTTCTGATATTTGTGAGTCCATCGAATAAATATTCAACCCAATTAAATGTTGGCCTTCCTAAACATGAAATTATATAGTAGTTCCAACCCTAAAGAAATTTAACTTGTACTTTTAAAGATGTTCTTTAGGATAACGTGAAATATTGAACATTCAGATAGAATAAAGTAAAATATAGCTATGAATAAAAGGTTTGTAGGTTACGAATTTTGATTGAAGAGATGAGGCCTCGAAATAAGAAGTTGCAGGGGACCTCTAAAAGTCATGCGACGGCCCTTCCCCTACTACTTGTGCTTGTGCTCAGAGATGCACATATTGTCAGCTTCTAAGGGACATGCTTAAGTGGTTAAGGCCAAGTAACTGACAAGCAAATCTATAGTATTGAGCAGAATATTTGCTGTAATGATATTTCTGCTTCAGCAACTCAGCCCTGAATCAAGCTGAAATGTAATGGAAAAATAGGTCAGTTTCAAAACATTGATGTCCGTGTCACAAAAGCAAATTTCAAAGGGAATAGTAGTCATTTCTTTTAATATCCAGACAGAAGTAAATATGAAAAAGAAATTTACTGTCCAAAGGTATAAAAGAAATAAAAAATTTGTTACACAGTGTAATGTAAAGATCAAACCTTGTTACATTGTGTCACAAGAATTATATTAAGGGTTCATGTGTTTATAGAAAGTTTAGCCACTTACAATTTTGCTAATTCTATGAGCTAGTGGGTGAGTTGATTGAACTAATGTATATTCATCATCAAAAACCAATGGAGATCTACTTAGAGAGGACGCTGGAAAGTTCCTGGTTTTAAGGGTCTTGTGAAAGGCATGATTGGAGGCCCAACTTTCCAAGTTCTCTTTTAGGTCTTAGAAAAACTGGAGGACTGTTGTGATAAGTGTGTGAATCTGAGAAGGGAATATGTTGAACAAAATCATAATTAACTGATTCACCTGTATTTTCTTTTACCCAAAGTCAGAAACATTTCAGCAAGAGTAACAACTCTAAAAAGCCTAAAACATACCTTGGGATAGAATAAAAAGTTTAGAATGGTATAACAATGCACTATAGAAAAAAGAGTATTGTAGTTTGTTTGAAGCATTGTGTATTGTTTGTAAAGAATAAAAAGTTTAGAATGGTATAACAATGCACTATAGAACAAAAAATGGACTATATACCTGTTGTAACTTGGTTATCCATAGTCCGATGATATTTTGGAATTACAATTCCTTCCTCAGATCTTATTTACTGGAGTCTCTGCTATTTCCCCACCCCACCCCTTCTTTGCTGTCATATTTGATGATTAGTAACGTTACCAGTCAACAAACTAATGCTGTCTTTCTCACTGCATAAGTATTTCTAATTTGCATAACCCCATTAACATGCAATGCCCTAAAAACAAAACTGACAGAAAATCATATATTTTATTGTATTTATTAGTTGTAGTTCATTGTAATTAATTGTAGAATATAAATTAAACTTCACTCATTCAGTACTTTAACACTAATTTAATTATTGTTTTTCATGTGGATGACATCTTTAAAAGAAAAATAAACACGAGTTATTTATGTTTTTTAAATATGACAAATTTCAGTTGTATTCTAGATTTAGCAGCAAATAAATCACCAAACTACAATTACTTCATCAACTTGCACTCTTGGAACAAATAGAGATACTTTGAATAAATTGTAAAACAACATTGGATGAGAAGGGAAAATTTAGAAAATGTCAAAATCAGGTTAAATGTCAGCAATAAAATGCAAGCTAGTATTGCAAATTTTGATAAAAAAAAATTTATTTCCAGGGTGGATGTGGGGTCTATGATACACACATTGAAAAAGAAATTAATTGATTATTTTTTTGTATTAGATATCATTGAAAAATGATGGTCAGGTCAAAGATATTTGAATGACTGAACATTTACCATGATGGGAATAGTATTTAGTTTCTGTAGGGCAGTGATTTCACAGAGTTAGTAAAGAATTGAACACAAACCTTGTTGTATTTATTTGTATCATTTTGCATTCTGTGTTCAAATCTTGTTAATGTTGACTTTGTCTTGCATCATTTCTCGGCTAAGTTATAAGAAGTTTACTTCCCATCCACATAGTTCAGGGTTCTGTTCTACTGTGTGGTACCTTGGACAACTGTCTCCTACTATAACCCCAGGCCAGCCAAAGTCTTATGAGTGTATGTGGTAGACAAAAACTGAAAGAAGATCATTGTTTATATACATGTACATATCTATATGTGTGCGTGTTTGAGTGTGTATTTGCCTTCTACCACTGTTTAATACCTGATATCGGTTTTGTGACATCCTGTAACTTATCAGAGACCAATAGAATAAGTATCAGGCTTGTAAAATAAGTACTGGAGTCAATTTGGTTGACTAGATCCTTCAGGGACATGCCCCCGCATGGCCGCAGTCCAATGACTGAAACAAGTAATAGATAAAAGCTAATGTTACCTGCCAAGAACTGGGATCAATACAATCAATTATTCTCAGCCCCCAAATTTGTAGCCTTGCATTTATGGTAGGAATTTGCAATACTTCATAACAGGGTGGAACAGTAGGCCATTCAACAAAATTGCTTCTAGTTATTTAACTGTCTCTTTTTGCATTCAAGCCTGTAGTCCCACCAAAGTCAACTTTGTCTTTCGTTCTCCTATGAGTTTCATAAAATAAGCAGCTCTAAAGTACTGGTGCCAATATAATTGACTACAGTCATTCTCCATCTGTAAATATTTGGTGTTATTGAGCCTGTATTAGAGACCAATATATAGTTTGATCAGTTTTGCAGCCAGTATTTTTTAGACTAAAGCAGTCTAGTGAAGCATCTTAGATTTATATTTTTCCTTTGTGGTTCAGTCAAGAAGAAGCAGCAGTATCCATGGATACTTGTGGGTTGTTTGAGAGTGAAGAGATTGATAACGTTTATGCTCAATTTGAATATCAATCTGGTCAATGTGTGTAGAGAAAAATGTTGGCAGGACTAGATTTCCATAGAGATGATTATTTTAGTAGGAATGATTGAGGAGAGTAATCATTATGAGTTTAGAGGAATGGTCAAGAAATGCTTATTAGCCAATTCTGAGGAAGAAAGGTTGTACTAGCAACAAAACAAGCACATAGAGAGAGAGAGAGCAGAGGCTACACATTTGTGGGTCAGAGGCTGTGTGTTGTGTGTTGGTGAGTGAGTCTGTGACAATCAGTTAGATGGCTTTCATTTTGGATGCAGTCTCAATAGTTACAACTAATTTTGTTGGTGGCAGAGGCACAGTCCAACATGAATGGCTTATTCTAAATAGCTAATTTCAAACAATTTACTCAGATTGTCAAGAAAAGAAGTTAGGAAATTCTAGGAACAATAAGGTTTCCATTATGAACATTCACTGTAATATTGAGAAGCCATGGCAGAATTAAAAGATATAATTTTCAGAACAATTTTGAAATCAGTTGTTATATATATATATAGATATACATATATATATATATATTGAAAAGAAAAGAAAAGAGTGAAAATGTAAAGAGAAGAGAATTTCTATAGTAATTTAGAAACTGACCACTTAAGTCACTAAATATCAATATCATTTCAAAAGAAATAAAATATTTCATGGTGCTAATCTGATTTCTTTCAAAAGTGAACAAAGAAAAATATGCCACTATAAGAGCAAAATGATATGGAGAAAAGAATGAGACTAAAAATATATTCTTAGAAGAAAGAACATTAAAATATACTCTTAACAGAAATAGCATTCTATTTAAATGGAGTAGAACGGTGTTATTCCTTTCTACTATGGGCACAAGACCTAAAATTTGTGGGGAGGGGTAAGTCGATTACATTGACTCCCGTATGTAACTGGTACTTATTTCATCGATACCAAAACGATGAAAGGCAGAATCAACCACGACAGAATTTGAACTCAGAATGTGAAAATGGGCGAAATACCACTAAGCATTTCGCCCAGTATGCTAATGATTCTGCCAGCTATTAGTTCCACCATATACCGTTTTGGCAAAATTATAAGCCTTGCAATATTTTGCTATTTCCTCCTTTATTGATCATGTATGCACATTTTGTATAACATATGAAACATAATCTTATCAAACAGTGTTTCAGTAATTTTTTCGTATCTGATTTTCAATTGCCATGTTTTTTTCGTTATTCAGTAAAAAGGACAAAATATAAGGTTCTGGGTGATCAGCACCACCATCACCACCACCACCACTACTGCCATCATCATCATTATCTTTACGTTTACTTTTCCATGCTTGCATTGGTCTAGCAAAATTTGTTGAGGCAGAATTTTTACCATGGGGATTCTCTTCTTGTTGCCAACATTTACTTCTTTCCAAGCAAGATGATATTTTATCCTACTCCAGACATTTTACACATAAGATTGCAAACAAATGGCAGTGTCTGTATGACAGCGATATCAATTGACAATTAATGTATGATGTCAAGACAGGAAAAACACACACATTCATGCATACATATATACATATGCACATGTTAGACTTCTTTTTCAGTTTCCATCTACAATATTCATTCTCAAGGCTTTGGTTAGTCGAGGGTTATTGTAGCAGACACACCCAAGTTGGATGGCAGTAGGACTGAATATGAAACTAAGATTTAAAAAATATAATATTATGAAGTAACCAAATTCTCAGGTTATGGTAAAATCTTTTTGCCCCTAGTCTTTTATTGTGGGATTGCACTCCAAAATAAGCAGATGTAAAGTGAACCTTTTAAGCACATTTATGCTTGTGTTGTGTCCAGTGTTTTCTCTTTGCTCATTTATTCAAGAAGAGAAGAATATCAACGATGACCGTTTTCAGGTCTTCTTTGATGAGTGAGAGGAAACAAACTATTTATTCTCAAATCAGAGACCAGGTTTGAATTCTTGCATGATGGAAAACTCTTCTAAAAGCACTTGAGAGTCAGGGGTTCATGTTAAAGCTGGTAACAGGATAAGTCTGGATGGCTGCATGCAACTGATATTTATATAACTGACTGTAGAAAGCTGAAATGCCAAACTGATTGACAGACATGAGGAGATTTGAACTGAGAAATTAGAGGAACCAAGCTAAATACAACATGTTATTTAGTCTGGCAACTCTACAATTTCTGTCAATCTACCATGGCACATAATTTTAAAATATTATTAACTATTAAAATTGTACATCTTACTCTTTAATGTTGCTTAATAGCGTACACTATTTTTCTTTTCTTCTACTAAAATATAATTAACCATATGATTCTTATCTAACCAAAAAATAAATGAAACAAATGCAATTCCAATGCTCACACACATGCACACAGGAAGAAGATAAAATAACATAAAGTAAAATAAAATATAAACAATGTTATCATTAATTTGCCTTGCTACAAATACATTGTTGATTACCAAGATCAAAGGATATAAATTTCATTTCACACAATTAAAGAGAAATTACCCTCTCCAGCCACCCACCAAAAAAAAAAAAAAAAAAAAACAGCAACAGCAAAACCAAAAATAAAACAAGAACAACAATAACCACAACCACGTCTTATATAACCAAATCAATGATTATAAAACAAAATAGGAATTTTCCAGCGATTTATATTTTATCTTTAATCAAATTCAGTAAAGAAAACTACAAGTATGCAATAGGTGGGGTTCTCTTCTACAATGACACAGTAATTTCAGAGGAAGTTGTTTTTATTTTTCAAACAACATTCTGAATTTTATCTTGTTTCCTTTTTTACCTTTTTTCGTGTTTTACTTTTGTTATTTACTTTTATCTCAGCTACTTTATTCTAACAACTTTAAACAACTTCAAAATTGACTAATTTTTCTAGCAACTCTATTAGACTAAGTTATATTTCACATGAATATTCTCAAATTCTAATTCTACTTCTTCAATCAGAATATCAAAACTGACTCTCCAAACTATCCCTCCTTAATGTTTTACAGTTTTAATTTAAAGTAGTAAAATATTTGTTAATTAGTATGTTAATTGTTGTTGCTTATTTAGCCCCAGATCAGACCTAATCCACTAGATCTATAACGTAAAGAGTTCCCTCTGTGACAGTCGCATTGTTATTCTCAGACAAGGTGCATGTAAAATTACATTATTGAATATGAACTACCATTTCTTTTGTAAAATGTATGATTACTGGGAGATATAGTTGCTATGTTTAACAGGTCAAGGAAACTTATAGAAGTTCTTGCATTAACTTGACATGTGATATTTTGTTTGGAGGAGTTCTGGTAAGAATGTGAAAGGATGGTGGTGGTGAGGATTATGATGACGATGACCATCATCATCATCACCATCATCCCCTCCCAACACCATTACTCTCATCCCTATCACAACCATCATCACCACTACTGCCATCACCATCATCATCATCATCCCTACATAAGTTTTCCCCTTGTTTGTATAACTTGGATAGATCCTTTCCAATACAGTATCTCACCACTTGACAGGTTTCTTTTTCATCTTCTTAACAAGGGTTGACACCCGGACAACAGCTTTGAGCACTTCTACTAATGTCTTCTTTAATCCTTTTCATCCATAACTCCTTTCCACTTGGATCACTTAACTCTTCTTTACCAATCTCTTATGACCCATTACATGTCCATGACAGCATATTCTACAAACTACAGGATTTCACATGATCAGTTTTGCAATTGTTACTACATTAGCTATTAATGTCAGGTCATCCTATAAGTTCTGTCCGAATTTTGAATAAAGAAAACAAGTGATCAAATGTTATATTTAATTGAAATTTAATCATCAATGTACTTTCCCTGATTATCTATGACTTCCTTCCATCTATTTACAACCTTTTTAATCCTATCAATGTAAAACTCTTTTGGTTTCAAAGCGAAGAACTCTGGTATGTCAGTTTCGACCTCCTCCTGGCTTGTGAAAGTTATGTTTCCCAAATGATTCTATAAACTATGAAACAAATGGTAGTATGAAGGAGCAAGGTTGGGAGAATAAGGTGGATGAGGAATTTTTTCTTAATCAAGCTCTTCGATCTTCTGGAATGTGATCTTTGCAGTGTGGGGTCACACATTGTCCTGATGAAACATCACTCCTTTTCGATTCACTAAAGCAGGTCTTTTTCTCTTCAAAGTATAGTTCAAACTCTCTAATTGCTGACCATAGACTTGAGCATTGACTGTTGCATTAGGTGGTAACAGTTCAAAGTGAATTATTCCTTTGCAATCTCACCAGATAGAGAGAAGAACCTTTTACCTTTAAAGTTCCCTTCTCAGTTGTGGTTGAGCTTTTTCCCTTTTACCAAGCCACTGTTTATGATGTTTAACATTTTGATAGAAGATCCAGTTTTCATCACTGGTTACAAGTCTATCCAAAAAGAGTGAAATGAGTTCACGAGAATGGAGAGAAGAGCAGATGTCAACTCGGGATTTGCGGTTGCTCTCGGACAATTCATGAGGCACCCATTTTCCAAGTTTAGGAACCTTTCCAAGCTGTTGAAGATGATGACGAACAGTTGTATGGTTTGAACTAAGCTTTATTGCCAATTCTTCAACTGATAATGCAGGATTTTCTTCAAGTAATGCCTCAAGGAACTTATCGTGAAACTCAACTGGACGTCCTCTAATGATTTCATTGTTCAATTAAATGGAGTTGCTTGAAACGATCGTACTGCATTACCTCTGGATATCCTTGTTGCATATTTTGATTATACACACACACACACACACACACACACACACACA
>NC_068984.1:70383401-70385023 GCF_001194135.2 Octopus bimaculoides
TATATATATATATATATATATATATATATCATATAGATATCATATCATATCATATTATATCATATGTGTGTATATATATACATATATGCAGAGATATTGTATAATGCACACACATATATATATTTGAATGGATATTACTTTTTCTATCTCCTTTCTCTTACTGTAAACTAAATAAAGTTATATAGTGTAATGAAATTAGCAGACTCCAAGATCTTTGGTTAGTTCATACCAAAGGAATTCAACTTGATTGAAACAGGAGCTAAATACAAATATAAAGGAGAATATAGTAGAAATGAAAGAAAAATAAAAGAAAATTGAATTAAATGAATGCATCAATATTACATCTATTTGATCCTTTTCACTTAGTTTACATTTATATGAAAATAAAATGTGCTCCTAGCTTTTCTTATTTGCAATAGAAAAGAACAAACAGCTTACAATGTTACAAAGGATTCTAAGTGAACAATTGTGTATAAGGCAGGACAAGCACAAACGTGACTGATAAATCACTGCCCATAAATCACTGTATATAAGAGACTGTATACAAACATGTCACTGAAAATGACTAGAACTAAATATCTTCTTAAAGCAGCACTACTGAAAAAATAGCCTACTATGTAACTGCAGTTGCAATTAAGCAAATGTCTGCAATATTTATTTTCATTGGGAAGTAGACAATGAAGAATTGTTCTCTACTTCAAATTCAGTTTACTTCTCTCTCCACACACACACATACAACTAACTAACTATGAACAATGATGACTTTGTCCTAGTGAAAAAATCCCATTATATACTTTTCCTATCTCTTCTCTTCTTCCATAAATAATGTAACATAGTGTAACATACTCAGTGGATCCTCCTAAATCGGTGGTTATTTTGTACTAAAGAGATTCAATGAAATCGATATAGCAGCTATATACAAGAGTTTGAGATTCTAAAGTTAAAATGGAATATAAAGAAAAGAATATTGAAATAAATATATGTATACTGTTTATGATGTATTCCATTTTTTTCACTTCATTAATAAAGAATAAAAATAAGATATATTCCTAAGAAGCAATGTTCTTTGCAATAAAAGTGAACAATGAATAAACTGACAAAATGATGCAGGTATATCTGTGTGGTTGAGAAAGTCACTTCCAAGTGATATGGTTTCAAGTTTAGTCCCAATGCAAGCATCTTCTACTGTAGCACAAAGTTAACCAATACCTTTCAAGTGAATTTGGCAGATAGAATTCTATCCCATTGTAACTGTTAAACACTTATGGTATGCAGATTAATAGCTCCAGTTCTCTGTAGCTACTAGATTTATTGGATATTTCTCTGGGAAAGGTCAAAATGATGTAGACACCTCTGATGAGAGCTCAATAATGTCTGAAAATCAATTGAGGCTGTTCATAATTTATCTCAGTCTATGGAAAAAGATTTAAATTTGCCTTCTTGTATATCTACTACATAGGTTACAAATATAGCATAAATGTATATGTAAACACACACACACATATCATATTTGACATATATAACATAAATATGTATATGCGCATACATACATACATGCATACATAAATACATATATATGTATACATACATACCTATATATATATATATATATATATATATAT
>NC_068984.1:70386252-70391269 GCF_001194135.2 Octopus bimaculoides
TCTCTCTCTTTCCCTCTCTCTTTCTCTTTCTCTCTCTCTCTTTCTCTCTCTCTTTCTCTCTCCCTCTCTCTTTCTTTCTCTCTCACTCTCTCTCTCTCTCTCTCCTCTCCTCTCCACTCTCTTACTACACGACAAATGTGCTGCGAACGATAAGGACTTTCTCCTCACAAAATCCTTTCACTACATGATCTCTTCTTCTTCTTCTTCTTCTTCTTCTTCTTCTTCTTCTTCTTCTTCTTCTTTATCTCCTCCTCCTTCCATAAAGTAAATACCATTATGTAGTAAGTTGACCCCACTCCAAGTTCATTGGTTATTTCATACTAAAAAATTCAACTAGATTGAAATTGCAGCCATTACCATCAGGATTTTATTTTTCCTTCTCCAACCAAGATGCAAATTTCAATTTATTTTCAATTTTTTTCCTGTGTATTTCATTTACTATATCACTACTTAGTTGAATTGTCTTAGAAGAAATAGTTTACTTCGGCAAAATCTGATTTATTTGCAGAACTAGTATGTCATGACAGCAATGATATGATTTAGAAGTCACATTAGCAAAGCTAGCACAACTTTCTAAACTTGTATGGCTATAAATATGTCATACACTGTTTTATCTTCTTAAATAATATTGAATTTATTTAAAATATTTTAAATGTATGAAATAGAAAATATTTTCTTTCACTGCTTTAGCATTAAAAGTTGGTGAAAACATAAATGGATTATTTTATGATTAATATTATTAAAAGTTCTCATAATGAACAGGCTTTTGTTTAGAAGGAAAAAATCATGTAAGAAAGCCATTTAAATTTACTCAAAAACTCTTTATATACAAACAATATTAATGCCAAAAGAAACTTCCATAGTAAATAGTATAATATTAAACTTATAATAGGAGTATAAGTAAACTAGGGAATTATAAATTGGTTACAGAAAATTTTTTTTAAATCAACCAAAATTTCATCAAAATAATTTCTAGTTTAAAATGGAATACTACTAAATTCACTTTACATAAACGATATTTATAAAAGATACTTTACAAATGAAATTAAATTTT
The DNA here is from genome assembly GCF_001194135.2 of Octopus bimaculoides. Lineage (NCBI taxonomy): Eukaryota > Metazoa > Mollusca > Cephalopoda > Octopoda > Octopodidae > Octopus > Octopus bimaculoides. The sequence continues at coordinate 70,387,307 of NC_068984.1, forward strand.
CTGGGTTATTAATTCTGTTGTGTTTTTGTATTTTACTCTACATTTTCATAACACCAATATCCTGTTCCTACCTATCCCACACATACATACATACATACATAACTGCATACATACATACATACATACATACATAAATGCATACATACATACATACATACATATATAAATGCATACACGCATACATACATACATGCATACATACATGCATACATGCATACATACATATATACATACATACATATGTATAGATACATGAAGGTGCTAGCTCACGCAAAGATATCCAGTTTTCTCATCGTATTGCAATTACATCTCTATTTGTTGAATTATGTACACCACATGACAGACAGAAGGATTCCAAAAGACCTGCTATATGGTGAAGAGGTTTCTGGCAAGTGAACATGGTGATAACCCCATCTTTATTTTAAAGATCTTTGGATAATGGCATGAACTCTCTACATGAGCATTGAAAAGTGAGGGGACATTGAAGATGACCATGTGCCCTGGAAGTGGGATCTAGTCAAGGGTTTGGAATAACAAGAGGAAATGCAATTGATTGCAGGTGATAATGCAGCAACAAAACAAGACTAGCACAATTTCATCAAGTGTAGATTCCATGGTTGGGACTACTATTTACAAGTGGATCTCTGCAGTCACAACAAATACTGTTCTGACAATATTTTCCTGGTTTAGCTAATGGTCTCATGACAATATTTTCCTGATTTAGCTAATGGTCTCATATAGTTATTTATTTATATTTATTTATCTGTTTATTTATTCATGTGCTGACTTTTACAAGCAAATATTTGACAGTGATTCTGGAATTTTAGCTTGCAAACTTTAATATCAGATGGTGATTTACTTTGATTTCTTGAGTGGGGCTTTATATATTATTTGGAAAGTAGTTACTTTTTTTGTACATGGAGCACGTAAATGATAATTAGTTGTGGTATAGCTAGACAGGGTGAGTAGGTGCATAGAAAGTGGGGAATAAAATAGGACGAGAGGAAAATATATGTGCGTAAGATGTGGATTGATACAAAATTATGATCAAGAGATATTTTTGGCTTGAAAGGGAAAATTTTTTAATTGTTTAGTCTTCAGTCAGTAAAGGTGTAAACAGATGTCTATTACACAAATTACAAGATTCTTTTCATCTCATGTTTGTTTTGTGGTAATTTAGGGTTCACAAACGAATGTTTATTAACAATACAGTTGGCCACACAGCATAGGTCAGTAACTGTGTTACTAGCTTTCTATTAAGAAATTCCAAACTAGGTTATTGAGAAGATTTGGATGAAGGAAACTATGTCTCTCATGTGGTTTTTATATTTACATTATATGAATGTAGATAAATGCATAAGGGTGACACATTTTTTTATATGTATAGGTATCATGAAAAAAATGTAGATGATTTAACAATATAGAAATATTTATGCATATTTAGTTTGATCTCAGTCATTTAATTTCTAACGCATGCATTTGATGCTTCCTACATGATATTTGGCAATTTGAATACAATTTAAATATATAAGTTGCTTGTTCAAGTTAAGTCTAGGGAAGTATAAATATGTAAGAATAGGGTAGATGGTGACCTATAGAAAACTACTTTCTGTCTGTTCAGTATTAATATTAAACACACGAACAAAGAGTGTGAAAGATAAGGTTAATAGTCTGAAAAATTTTAATCATTATCACATGATTCTATTAAGTAAATAAGACAGTATATAGGCAAATCAAAACACAATTATTGTGTTTAATGATTGTAAAACTATCTTCCAACATATTGAATATCATTCCCTAGTTGCTCATAAATACTTCTAACCATATAACAAAATTACAAATATATCAGAATAATTTAATTTCTCATTAATTCACTTTCACTGCTTCAACAAATATACATTTCTGTATGTTTACTAAGTGGTTCGATTGCTAATACTTATACAAATTACATTAAGTCTGCACTTCTGCTGAGAAACACTAACAAGAATAAAACATGTCTAGATAGGTCTCAGATGAATGACGTTTCAGAATGCTTTCATTTCTCATTAATTCTCTTTTTCTTCATCAGCAAAATTTAGATTTATGTAAGTTTACTTAGTATTTTGATAGTTAATACTTCAAAAAGTTCCTTGCAAGAATGAAACATCTCTTGTCACCTCACATACGTTCCAAAGAAAAATATTGTTAGTTTTCAACTAATATGAGTTCTGCTTTACCATATTTTAAATCTTATTTTGTCTTTGTAATGTTTGAAGCAGGAAATATTACACACATTTTGGGTGTGTACTTATAATAACTTCTATGTTCATTTTTGTTTTTATATCGTAAAGCACTTGAAAAATTAAACCTATTATTCTTAACAAACTTAATCCTACTAAAGCAAACATATCCTGCAAAAGCCTGCCATATTATACAAGATGTTTGTTACATGCACAACTCACCCCACCCCCACCCCCACTCACAAGTATTCAAAAAACTGTTTGTTTTATGCTTTTGAAGTGGATGAGAGTTTTGTAATTTGGAAATAAATAAATATATAAACTAACACCTTCTCGCCCTAAGTAAGAAAAGTAAGAAAAAGTAGTCTCAAACTATAAAGCTGAATTAAAATAAAACTAAAAAGAAAAAAATTGACAATATACCAAGTAGTGTCAAAGTAGTATTACTTGCAAAGAGAACATCCCTTTAATTTATATGTCTTTCTGTCTAATCATTCCAATCAGTGCAGTTCTCCTAATTGGATTTAATTACCAAATGTAAAACAATTTCTCTGTACTCTTTTGTTTTCTTTCATCATAACACAATGTCTCTTTTAATTTTTTCTGGTTTCATTTTCTTGGGGAGTTCTTTATCACCACTTCCACTAACCCTCAACACAAGAGAATTTCCTTTTCATCTTATGTATTGATGGATAGGTGGAGCAACAGACAACATGTCTAAAACAACATATATATATATATATATACACACATGTATGGGCACATGCATGTCTATATATTCAGTTGTGTGTATATGTAAGTATATATATATATAAATGTGTATGTATCTGTGTGTGTGTGTGTGTGTTCAATTCAATTTTATCTTTTTTTTGCACTTCTACTCGCATGGAAAAATTTAATTTTCTTTTCCCCTGAGTGTGTGTGTGCAGATGTATATAACTATGTACATTTTTGTATTTGTATATTTATATCTATATATATGTATATGTCTCAGTGTGTGCATGTGTGTGTGTGCATGTGTGTGTGTGTGCATGTGTGTGTGTGTGTGTGCATCATCATATAACATCCATTTATTGTGCTGGATGGTCTGACAGGAGCTGGCAAGCCAGAAATCTACAAAGGTCCATTGTCTACTTTGGCAGTTTTTCTATGACTGGATGCTCTCCTTAATGTCAACTACTTTGCAGAGTGTACTGGATGCTTTTTATTATACATGGCACCAGCACTAGCATGTTAGTAAGTAAATTACAAGACAGAGACCTCTGACAAAGGAGAGAGAGTAGTATTGAGAGAGGTGGTTTAGTGCCATTTGGGAGGTTAAAGTATAATAGAGTTAGAGGGATAAGTGTCTTGCAGTATCAAGGGCAGTCTGTGACATAATACAAAGAGCACAGCATTAATAAGAGAAAAGAACATGAGCTTTGACTTTATTACACCTTTATTACATCTGTTACATATGCTTCAGTATTCTGCGGCATGGGGCATCACACTGTGGATTCACCTTATAGAGCTGGCATCATATGCAAACACATCGTCAGACAATTGAGATAAAAAAAACCATATATATATTCAAATATTATTTTAATAATAATAGAGGGTAAAATCAATAATGATTTTACCAAGCAGCCAGTGTGGAAATAAAAACTTTTATGTAAATTTTGCAAATTATTTTATTATAATCATATACATAATTATAACATAATTTGTATACATATATATATATATATATATATATATATATATA
>NC_068984.1:70394006-70395422 GCF_001194135.2 Octopus bimaculoides
ACACACACACACACACACACACACACACACACACACACACATATATATATATGACCATAAAAGAAATAAAAGAATCCATAAGTCAGAAAAATTATGCACTTGTATAATTGTCAATAGAGTGAGTATATTAATCAAAGCGTACACTATTATACATCCATCACAGCCAATCTTACCAATCAGTTTTGCATTATGGGTTCAACAGGGTCTTAGGTAACAGCTGATTATGTAACTCTGTGCTCTTCAGAGATAGCATCCATAACTGCCATCTCTGAAGAGTGCAGGGTTACATAATCAGGTTAATACTTAACACTCTCTTGGCAAGATAGCGTTTAATGGATATATAATACTATACACTTCGATTTATATATATATATATATATATATACACACACATATATATTGTGCAAGCATAATCATGTAGTTGAGAAGTTTGCTTGGCAAACATGTAATTTTCAGTTCAGTCGCAACATGTCACACCTTGGGCAAGTGTCTTCTCTTATGGCCTCAGGCTGTCCAAAATCTCATGTATCAATTTGTTATACAAAGAAGTTTGTCATATAATATGTGTGTGCATGTGTGGGTGTGTGTATACATGCATGTATGTGTGTACATGCATGTGTGTGTGTGTGAGAGAGAGAGAGAGTGGGGAAGTGAGTGGCAGTGTGTGTATGTTTGTGTCTCCATGTTTTGACATTGCATGATAGTTGTAAAAGAGTGACATTGTTATAAAAGCAGTATTGTTCACAGCTAATATTCTGCAAAACATATTTGGTCATGCTGAAATATAACTTTGCTTAGAAATACATGAGGGCTGGCAACAGCATCCTATGAGTAAAATTGTGTTGACACATACAGTGTGGAATCCTTGCAAATAGTAGCTGTATTAGGAAAGTTCAGCTTCATCACCCACTGTGTCCAAGTGATTTTGCTTGAGGATTATTGAAGGGAAAGATCAGTCTGTGGTATACTCAACCATTTACAATGGGATTAACTCAGTAGATAGTTAAGTTAATCAACCCACAAGAATACTATTAATCAGAACTGACAGGCTCTGTTTCTCTTTACACGTGCGTGTATGTGTGTGTATATATGCGCATGTGTGAGAGTGTGTGCTAGTATGAACATAGATTTTGTTAGTAATTGTTCAATGAAGTAGACTGACAGTGCTCTATCTAAAGAAGTTAACAAGATTTGTATAATCTAGTTTGCAAGTTAAATTCTGCAGATATTCACCTGGTTCCTTCTTGTGGGAATTCTTCAACTTCAACGTTATATACCTACATAAATATGTATGTGTATGTGTGTATGTTTATAAATATATATGTGTGTGTGTGTATGTATGTATGTACATATATTTATATATATATATAAATACATACATATATATATATATATATATATATATATATATATATA
>NC_068984.1:70395652-70396304 GCF_001194135.2 Octopus bimaculoides
TATATGTATGTATGTATGTATGTACGTATGCATGTATATATATATGGATAAAAAGTGTAGGTGGCATACGAGTGGGTATATATTTATAAAAATGAAGTTTGAAAACGCCACTATATACAATAAATTTTAATTTTCTCAGAGATATTTCATATGTTTCGGTTCTTGAAGAACAAACCTTAACAAAAATACATATTTTTAAAAGATGTATTTGAGATCTCAGATATTTTTTCTGAATTTCCCTGATTCATTTAATGTGCTTGTTACCTGGTATTAAATTGATATTAATAAATATCCAATTTTTTACCCTATTGTTTAATTTAATTAACCATAACCAAATTCTCAGAGTTAGTATATTCGATGTGGAACTTTTTTCTGTGGAGATATTTCCAGATTTAGCGTGCAAACTAATGTGTCCATCTGTTTTAATTTAATTTAATTCTATGTATTTATGCAGATGAGGATTGCTCTGCATTTAAATTAATGTAACGATTGCATTGTTCAATTAGATGGAGTTGCATGAAACGATCGTACTGCATTACCTCTGGATATCCTGTTGCATATTTTGATTTTAATCACCTTATTTTGAAATGGTATGGATAATACAATACTAAATTCTGGTGCCTCAACCTAAGTACCTAATTCATTTGAATCT
>NC_068984.1:70398381-70405490 GCF_001194135.2 Octopus bimaculoides
CCTACATACTTATCTGTCTCTCTCTCTCTCTCTCTCTCTCTCTCTCTCCCTCTTTCTCTTTTTCTCTTTCTCGTTTCTCACACATAACCATCATCCATCTTTCTTTCTTGCACAGATGTTCTAAGGACTTGAAGTCTCCTATCTCTCTCTTCTATATTTTCTCTTTACAAAGAAAATATTTCTCTCAGTATTCATTATTTTCCCCTCATTCATGTCTAACAATCCTCCACATTTGTTTTTGTTTGGTTTCCCTATATGTCTCCATTGTCCTGTTTTTGTTGCTAACTTTGACCCTCCATAAATCCCAAATTTTATTTTGGTATTTATGGGAGCAACCGTCTTCGAAGACTCATATTGTCATTGAATGCTCGAAATGGAGAGTAGATAGAAAGCAAACAACTGATGAAGGTTCATTCTTTGATTACTTGACCATTTTTTCTCTTGTTATTTCCATATTTAATTCATTTGTTTTTGCATTTCATGTTGTTTACTGTTTTTGATATCCTGTACCCATATACGCATATATATATATATATATATATATATACATATGTATATATACACACACACACACATACACACACATATGTATGTATATCTATATGTATATAGAAATACAGTGATGCATCTACGCAAAGAGAACAATGAACCATGTATTGCTAGCCAATATTCATCACCCACAGTCCCATTAGTGTCCATACAGACTATTAGTCATTATTTCATCTGATACAGAAATATGACAAGCAAAGATAGCAACAGAAAAATTTGAGCTTAGAACATTAATTTATCAAGCTAAAAATCGAAAAGCTAAGCGTGCTGCTACCTGGGTTTGTGCGCAGTATTCTTGACTATTTTCACCATTTACTCTGAAGATTTTTTTCATATTGCACCCAGTAAGGCAATGTCCTATCATTATAACTTTAGATGCCATTGTTTTCTTTCCTCTGGTTTGCTTAAAATATTGCTTGACTGTCTACACTTATATGAAAGACTCTTACAGAAGCTAAGCAGTCAAAATAATTTATTTGCTACTAAGCAAATAAAAAACAAAAATAACTATAGTTTTCTTGCTTTTGGAATTCCTAAGAGTCCATATGATAGAACTATTAGGATTCCTATTATTTAGCTTCAGGGCTTCACATGCAGTAACTGACTCTATGCATGTGACCATGGCTAGGAGGCTTAATTCTCAATGTCTCAGTCTAATTGATTGTCAATAGGTACAACAGCCTGTATGGTGTTCTCACACATAGGTACAGAACAACAGAATCAGTTTTAAAAGATATTAATGGATATATCAGATAGTAGTGACAAAATACATTCAACTGCTGACCATATGAATGACTAATTAATTCACTTTGACTTGCTTGTTTAATGTTCTAGAATATATTTCTAGTCCTGAGTGTGATTGTGTGGTAAGAAGTTTACTTCCCAAACACACGATTCTGGCTTCAGTCCTACTGTTTGACACTTAGGAGAAGTGTTTACTGCACCAGCCCTGATTTGACCAAAATCTTGAGAGTAGAACTGGGTGACAGAAACCGAAAGAAGCCTATTGTATATTTTATAGAGGTATCCATTTAGGTGTGTTTAGGGTTTCTTAACAATTGGTATTGGTTTGCTTATATCTGTAACTTAGTGGTTTGGGAAAACGACTGATAGAATAAGTACCAAACCTGAAGTAAAAAAGTGAAGGGATCAATTTGTCTGACCAAACCCTTCAGATTTGTGGCAAAGCATGGCTGCCAGTTTAATAACTGAAATAAGTAAAAGAAAAGAAAGATGAAAGATATTGTTATGGTGTATATTAGATTACATAATTATCAACAGAAGTTAAGTCTATATAGAATAAACCTCTATTTGCATATTTTATGTTGTCTATGATGAAGGCCAGTATTTTCAGAGGAAGAATATTTTAATTAAAGGAAGTGATCCCTATATATTACTGTTATATAAAACTCCACTGAGCACAAAAACTCCAGAACTCTAAGACATTAATAAAAGTCAAATTATAGAAAGACAGAAGTAAATATGGTAAAGCGTCTTATCTGGTACTGTAATATTCCCTTCTACATACTGACCCGGTCATGAGCAAATACATCCAAATGAATGATTTTGAATTCAGTAGTTTCTGTTACATAATTATGTAATAAAAGATGCAATTAATTATGTGAATATCTTTAAAAGAAATTACTTATGAGATAAAATAGAAGAATTAATGCAGTTTTTCCATATTATTAAACATACAGTAAATAGTTTTCAGATAACTACAATACTGTTTTACTAATGTAAAAGTAGCAAAAGTTGTGCCAATTCAAATTGATATATGATTAGTGTAATTTATTAGATTAGCACTATAGAAAACAACTCTGATGTTTATATTGTTGCCTTGTACTAATGACAGTAATTAATTATTATTTCTGTACATCCAGACTTAGATGTAAATTTGAAGTCAGAATTTTATTTGACAAATGTACCGTCTCTCACTTAAGAAATTCAGGTATAAAAATCCAGCTCTATTTTTAAACATTGTTCTTAAGCAATAAGAGTAAGTTAATCAATTTTTCATTAAGCTTTTTCATTGATTGATGGAAAGATTAATTGCTATCTCTCTCTTGTGGAGTTATCAATGACATTAATTGTCTGTTGAAAATTGTATTATTATTATCCATGGTAATTGTCTCCCCTTTAGAAAGTAGCACATTCATGATAAAATGTATTTTCCCCACAACACTTAATTGCAAATGAAGGAGCCCCTATGTGGCCACTTTGTGCTATAAATAATAGCCATGTCTCCCTGAAATCATTACTTATCATCTCATTCCTTATTTAAAGCAACAACATATTAACGTGGTCTTACATATTTCTGGTAAGATTATATGGTCAAGGCTTGAATATTTTTGATCATAAGTCTACTCAATCGGAGCTCACCTGGAGGTAAACAACATCAACCAGCAAGATGGATGGAGAGCTTAAAATTTAAGTGATAGTGACAAATACACCATGCAATATCTGTGCATTGATAGATCTCTGTTCATCAAATGCACTACTTCTCAATTAAAACGTAAGCGGCTGTGGATTCTGCAGAGATATGTACTCTTAATGTAATTGTGAAACTGAATAAGCACGAGTCAGTGTGCATTATATGGTTGCACATTTGAATTAGAGGTGCAATCCAACAGGTTGTCTATATAGTTGGCACCAGGCTAGTTTCTAGAGGTTATAGAAAATGACATTTACCCATGATACCAAACGGAGGGATAGAAGCTGAAACCTCATGATTGTGAAGCAAACTTCTTATATATTTGACCATAATGTGCTGTATTTATTAGAATCTGTAATGACAGAAAACACTTTTCCCCCAGCTTTTTAACTGCTGGATGAATCATTTAGCAGCAACCCTATAAAGACCTACCACTCCTAATAGAAAGCAATAAATGGCAGTCAAAGCTCTCTAAACCACGCCTTGATACTATAAAGAAAAGAGACATGCTAGTGTTGTCAACTCTATGCTTGAAGAAATGAAAATGGTGATAGCTGAAAAACGTTTAATCATAGGTTGCTAGAAAACAGTTAATCACTACTAACCTGGGGTTAAACAACTATAAATACAACAATAACTAACAGTGAACCATATCAATTGTTCAAAGTTTACAAACTGTGAAGTGTTATTGAAAGGCAAATGTCTTTAACAAAATGTCTGTGATGATATACGACTGTTTGACCTTTAAGTAAGGCCTGCCAAGAAAATTCGACAAGGTGAAACAAGATTGTTCTTGGATCTAAGGAAAAGAGTGAGTTATGAGGGAGGGTCTCTCACTTTTTTTTTTTTTTTCAGAGAGGTCCTAAGAGATATTCACAGGCCTCTCCTTGGTTTTCTAGACCCCTGACTAGTTGAGCCCAACTCTTATAAGTTCTGTACTTAAATCAATAAGTGATTAGACTTTGGTTCAAACTACAGTTGTAGTCAAATTACATTAAGCAATCCTGTTTGTATTTATTATTAACTAGCATGCTTACACCATTAAATACAGTGCTCTTGTTTTTTTTCTGTCCTTTTTTCCTACTATTTAGTCAAAAGGAGAAGGGCAACTCCCATGATCCTCTTCTAGAGCCCTTGTTGCAAGTAAGAAGATAAGTAAGAATTTGTGACAAACTAGAGACATGACCTGAATAGATGGCAATGTTAAACAGAATTGCAAATTAACTTTACTATCCAAGAGCTCAGAGTATAAAGAACCAAAACAATTTGTTCAAACCATCTGGTCTGACATTCTGACTATTTCCCTGAACTGATACTTTATTCTATTAACTTAACAAGAATTTGAACATAAAGCACAGATAGATGAAACAACAAATATTGCAAGACTTTTTCTATCTTTTAATTTTCTTTTACCGAATTCCAGGCATTCATATTTGTTAACTCATCCAAACATTCCATTTGATTGCAATTAAGCTATAGTTGGAAGGAACAGATTTTTTACATTACTTTGTATGAGAATATGAAGATGACATGTAAGCAAGAAGTGTAATTTTGTTTCACAATCTTCAAAGAAATATTAAAAATAATTCTATTGATTACTTTTATCTGTTATCAAAAAAATATCTGATATTGTGAAGGTATCTATCTTTTCAGAAAAGTAATTATATTTAGAATATTTTTGGAATGTTAGGTAAAAGTTCCAAGTTTGATATCTTATATTACTATAGTTTGAATGTCTTCCAAAAGAAAGACTTGATGAGTTTCATTCAAGTAGTCTGTTTTTATCATTTATTGCTCCCACATAGAAAAAAATTCTGTTAATTAAAGCAAGTAAAATAAGGAAATGCTATTAAAAAATGTTATTTTAAGAAAATGAAACTATTTAGATATGAAAACACTGGCATATTTCTCAGCCTATATATGGAATATGTTAGCCAAATCAATAGGATATCATATAACATGCTTTGCATTTTAAATCTTATAGAGATAAAATTAGTCTTTTAATTCTTCTAAGGTTGGTAGAATAAGTACCAATCTCTAAGTCATAGGTTCAATTAATCTGATGAAACACTTGAAAGGTGATACCCCAGAATGACCTCAGTTCAATAACTGGGAGGCAAGATAGAAACTGTAAAAGGCTTGTTTGATATATATATCATCATCATCATCATCATCATCATCATCATCATCATCACCATCATCATCATCATCATCATCATCATCATCATCATCATCATCATCATCATCATCATCATCGTTTAACGTCCGCTTTCCATGCTAGCATGAGTCGGATGATTTGACTGGAGACTGGCGAGCCAGATGGCTGCACCAGGCTCCAATCTGATCTGGCAGAGTTTCTACAGCTGGATGCCCTTCCTAACACCAACCACTCTGAGAGTGTAGTGGGTGCTTTTACGTGCCACCGGCACGAGGGCCAGTATGACGGTACTGGCAACAACCTCATTCAAATGGTGTTTTTTACATGCCACCTGCATAAGAGTCAGTCCAACGACACTGGCAACAACCTCACTCGAATGTTTTGTTCACATGTCACTGGCACAAGTGCCAGTAAGGCGACGCTGGTAATGATCACACTCAAATGGTGCTTTTTATATGCCACCAGCACAGAAGTCAGACAGCTGCTCTGGCAGTGATCCCACTCAGATGGTGCTGTCAGCACTCCACTGGCACAGGTGCCAGTCATCGAATTTGGTTCAATTACGATTTCAATTTCCCTTGCCTCAACAGGTCTTCGCAAGCAGGATTTAGTGTCCAATGAAGGAAGATTGGTATAGGTGCCAGTCGTTGAATTTAGTTCGATTTTGATTTCGTTTTCAATTGCCTCAACAGGTCTTCACAAGCAGGGTTTTGTGTCCAAAGAAGGAAAGGTATGCATAAATGGTCTGGCTACACCCCTGGTAAAGGCCAAGGGTTATGGTCTCACTTGTCTTGCCGGGTATTCTCATGCACAGCATATTTCCAAAGGTCTCAGTCACTGGACATTGCCTCGGTGAAGCCTAATGTTTGAAGGTCGGGCTTCACTACCTCATCCCAGTTCTTCCTGGGTCTACATCTTCCACAGGTATCCTCAACTGCTAGGCTGTGGCATTTTTTCACACAGCTATCCTCATCCATTCTCGTTGAATGACCATACCAGTGCAATCGTCTCTCTTGCACACCACAACTGATGCTTCTTATGTCCAACTTTTCTCTCAAGGTACTTACACTCTGTCGAGTATGCACACTTCCATTACACATCCATCGGAGCACACTGGCTTCATTCCTTGCGAGCTTATGCATGTCCTCAGCAGTCACAGCCCATGTTTCATTGCCATGTAGCATGGCTGTTCATACACATGCGTCATACAGTCTGCCTTCTACTGTGAGCGAGAGGCCTTTGTCACCAGCAGAGGTAAGAACTCTCTGAACTTTGCCCAGGCTATTCTTATTCTAGCAGCTACACTTTCAGTGCACTCTCCCTCGCTACTGACTTGGTCACCTAAGTAACGGAAGCTATCAACTACTTCTAGTTTTTCTCCCTGGAAAGTGGCAGAAGTTGTTTTCTGCACGTTTTCAGTGTTTATTGCATCTGCTACATACAAAAACTATCTTCCTAGTTAACCTTCCTTTCATATTGCTGCACCTCTTATGTGTCCATAGCTTACACTGGGTACATCTTATAGAGTTTCTACCTGCACCTTTTCTACAGATCGAGCAGATCCTACTTATTAGGACTTTGGTTTTAGCTAGGTTGACACTATGGCTCCTTGATTCTAACCCTTGCTTCCACACCTGAAATTTCTCCACTAGTTCTGATAGTGACTCAGCAATTAGAGCAAGGTCATCAGCATAGAGGAGCTCCCAGGTGCATCCTGTCTTGAATTTCTGTGTTATTACCTGGAGGACTGTGATAAATAGGAGGGGGCTGAGGACTGAACCTTGGTGGACCCCTACCTCTATCCAGAATTCTTCACTGTACTCGTTTCCAACCCTCACCTTACTGACAGCGTCCCTGTACATGGCTCGAACAGCTCTCACTAATCATTCATCTATCCTTAGTTTCGTCACTGACCACCAGATAAAGGATCGGGGAACCCTGTCAAAGGCTTTCCATGTCAACGAAAGC
>NC_068984.1:70405633-70407158 GCF_001194135.2 Octopus bimaculoides
ATATATATATATACATAGATATATATGTGTGTGTGTGTATATGTATATGTATATTTGTATGTATAACGTAATAGTTTAGAAAAAACCATTGGTTTCATAGCTAGCGTAAACTAGACAGTTGCGACCTTATAGGGTTTACATTCTGGACACCCTGAGTAATAAATTCCCCTCTGTCCACTTCGGCTTATATAGAGATGATACCTTAGCCATCTCCAGAGGCGCTAACGGCCATACTTTAAACAGGCTTAGAAAAGACATCATACACACCCTCTACGACCTTGGCCTTAAAATCACCATAGAAACTAACCTCATTGGAGTGAAGATTTTGGATGTCATGCTTGATCTAGTTAGTGGCACCTACAGACCATACTGTAAACCGAATGATTGGTTATCATACATTAATACAGCCCCCTGCCACCCACCCATAGTGTTCAAAAACCTAATTAAATGTATCAGTAAACAGATTTTGATCTTAGCTTCAAATAAAGATAATTTTGATGTAGCTGCTCCTACTTACAATGAGGCGCTAGCGGCCAGCAGGTTCAAAGAGAATGTAGTATATATACCAGGACTGAGTAACCATAAATGGAAACGCCACCACAAGACCTTATGGTTTGCTCCCTGCTTCTCCCTAAATGTCCGAACATGTGTAGGTAAGATTTTTCTTATGTTGGTGAATAAGCATTTCATGTGATCAAACAAATATAGAAAGATCTTTAACAGGTATAATATAAGTACCTCTTCCGATTGTGCACCCAATGTTAAGAAAAAATTACTTAGCACTCCTAAACTATGGACAGAGGCAGGTTGTTCATGCAGGATTAGAAATGAATGCCCAGTGGAGTGCTGATGTAACATTGAGGCTACAGTGTATCAAGCAAAGGTAGCCTCAAACAGGAGCCGCACAAATATCAGTAACATCAATGCCAACACAGGGACACACACTAAAATTTATGTCGGATCTTGTGAATCCAAATTTAAAATTCACTTGAGCAACTACAGATCTCCTTTCAGGATCCCAGAGAGATGAAACACAACACTTGCAGCATATGTATGGTGCGCAAAGGACGATCATACGCCCTTTAACATCAGGTGGAAATAACTGGAAACATGTGGACCCTATCGCAATAGAATAAGGCTGTGTAAATTGTGTATGGCAGAAAGATATATTATCCTCATGAACCCACATGAGCCAGGAGGCTACCTGAACACGAGGATGGAAGCCATGGGGAGTTGTCCACATTTTCGGAAATTCTTACTTCAAAATTGGAAAAAGTAGCAACCAAGCAAAGGAAGACAACTCACCCAGCCATAATTTTTTGATAGGAATATTTCTTGAACTATCGTTAGTGTTCTTGTGTTTAAAAAAACATTCTTTACTGAGAACAGTTATCGTTTAGAAAAACTGAAGAAATGTCTAGTTCATGCTAGATATGAAACTAATGAGTTTTTTCTAAACTATTATGTTACACATACAAAAATAAATAACTGCTCTATATTTTATAGGGTATGCTCTTCTCCTGAT
>NC_068984.1:70407168-70415281 GCF_001194135.2 Octopus bimaculoides
ATATATATATATATATATATATATATATATATTGTGTGTGTGTTTGTAAAATACATCTATTTCCTTTTATATTCAGGTTTTCTCTCAATTCATTTTCACTCTATTATTCATGCATGCTAATTTTTATATATTCCCTGAAGCATGCTCACTAAATTTTTTATCATCTTTCATAAATCTTCTATAATCAAAATCCATAATGCACAGCATCACTTCATACTCAAAGATCACATAGTATGCCCTTCACAGTTAGAGAGAAAACATTTTTTGCCAGTAGAGCACCAGCAGTCAGAACTCCCTAAATGCTTTTCACCCTGTTTTTAATCTGGGACAATGGTTGTGGAACACTTACTTCTACTTCTAATTTGGTCACAAAGGTAACCAAAGCTATCAATGATTTCTGAAGGCTAGAGAAAAATAATTTTATGTGTATTTTTACTGGCAACTCCCGTGCATCACCATCATATATATATATAGCCTACTTTCCTGTCTATCCATCAGTGATACTAATACACCTCTAATGCATCCAAAGTTTACTGTTTGGTACACTATGTGGAATTCCTACCTCTTCTTTTTCTACAAATGAAGCATAGCTATTTCCCTGGTGTTAATAAAGTCCTTCCATTTTGTTAACTAAAATTCTTATCTTTCCTCAGTTTACCCTGAGATCTTTTGATTCTAGTTTTAGCTTCCAACCTATTAGCTAAATTTCTCACTAAGCTTATTAACTCTTTAACTGCACTTCTGTTTATAGCTTACATAGCTCTCACAAGCTATTTATCTATCTTAACTTTTATTTTAGCAACCACCAGACTAATGAGCATTAAACCTAGTCACTGATCATTTTAGATCAATAAAAGCTATAGGAGCTTGCTCCTAACTATGCGCCTCTCCTGTAGCTGCCTTGCTAAACATGCTTCAATGATTTTGCACAATATATAATTTTCAACATTTACTATATAGGAAGCATGATATTTTACCCCAACACGTTTCTTAAAGTATTTTTCATTTTGAATATCTTCATGCTAATTATGAAATATAAAACTTCAGCATGTTTTAGAATTTATGATTCTCAGTTTAGCTCACAATGACACAAATGATATTTTTCTTCACTGCAGTTCTTCCAGAAAGCTCCATGTTTGGCCATGTAATGAAATATAAAATCTCTCCAATATAGCCCCTTTCACCCAATAAAATATATTGGAATAGGCCATTTAATATATTCTGCACCTTTCAGAATACATAATTTTCAGATTTTCTCAGTGACAAAAATCATATTTTCCCCACCCTGTTTCTTACAGAATTTTTCAATTTCTGCTACTTTTAGTTTAGTTATAAAATGTTACAGAATAACTCCCTTTCTCCAACTAAACCCACAGATATAGATCATTAATGGATTCTGCCTCTTTTAGAATACATAATTTTCAATTTCTCTCACATGACAAATATTTTATCCAAATTGGCCCTTACAGATTTTTCATTTTTAGACATTTTCAAGTTGGTTATAAAATATTAAAAATGTATATTCAGTCATATTCTAAAACATGCTGAAATAGACTATTTAAAAGATGCTGCTCTCTTTAGAATACATAATTTTCAAATTTTCTTGAATAAGAAAATTATATTTTCCTCCATCCCGATCCTTAAAATAATTTTCATTTTTGGCCAATTTCAATCAGATTTATAATATACAGAATTTCTGTTGGAATATTCACTCTCATATACAACAGTATACTGAAAAGCTTCTACATGTTTTAGTAAGTATAATTTTCCATGATATTTTTCTTCATCTCTTTTTTCAGTGAAGTTTCCATTTTCATCATTTTCAAGATATATAATCTGTTATAAAAATTTTAAATTTCTGCCAAGCTATTCACGCTCACTCAATAAAATATTTAAACCGTTTAGGATGTATCATAATGACCTAAACCTTTGGTTTGATGTCACCTTTTTTAGCACAATGTTAACAGGCAATGTGTGTTGAGATGACCAGAAACTATCTATGATCAAGCTTAATTTTAATTACCAAAGGCCACGGAGTTATAATAAAGCTTTACTGTATCATAGGTACAGAGAGGAAATAAATAATAATCATAGTTATTTTGGGTAAAATGCTCAGTTATTACATACAGCAATAAGAGGCATTTGAAATTTTATGTTTTATAAATATGATTGAAATTGACCAAAAATGTAATTTTTTTTAAGGACAAGATTGAGGGAAAACAATCTTTTCATGCAAATGTTGAAAAGCATGTATTCTAAAAAGTGCAGTAGTCTATTTCTACTCAATTCAAATTTTAAGAATGATTTATTTGTCTTCACATTTTGTAACTTTGTTGTAAATGGCCCAAACAGAAAACTCTGTAAAGACTGAGTTCGTTACAATATCATATTTTTCACACGACAAAATTTGTAAAATTAGGTATTTTAAAAGAGGCAGAATCAATTAATGATCTATATAAGCATTCTTCTTCTTCTTCTTCTTCTTCTTCTTCTTCTTCTTCTTCTTTTTCTTCTTCTCCTCCTCCTCCTCCTCCTTCTTCTTATTATTATTTCCCTTCCCCTCCCCTCCTCCCATTCTTATCATCATCATCATCATCATCATCGTCGTCGTCGTCGCCGTCACCGTCGTCGTCATCATCATAACAATCAATATGCTAGTTTCTTATGTACGTACCTGTGGTATGTGTCACAATTACTTTAAGGAAGATATAAAATGAGAGAAATAAACTTGTTCAGCAGAGAAAATACAGTTGAAGTGAGAGGCAAAGTGGCAAAGCGGAGGGACAACACACTCTTTCTCACTCTGTTTATCTCTCTCTCTCTCAGCAAATAGCTGTGGATGTTACTGTTACTTTTCTACAGTTGAAGGCAGAGGTACAAAGACAAAGAAAAATGAAAGATGTTAAGCAGACGAGGTATAGTTGAAGAAAGTGCAAAGCAAGAGATAGGACAGACCAATGATCAACTTTGCTTTTCATCCTTTCGGGGTCAATAAATTAAGTACCAGTGAAATACTGGAGTTGAAGTAATTGACTAGTCCCCTCCCACCAAATTTCAGGCCTTGTGCCTTTAGTAGAAAGGATTCTGTGTACAGATTATTTTCAGCCGATCCACAGCTTATTTTCTGGCCAATGCTCAGGTTATTTTAAGGCAGTGAGCTGGCAGAATTGTTAGCACACTAGACAAAAATACTTAGCGATATTTTGCCCATTGCTATATATATTTTGCCCATTGCATCCCCATTATGATTGACTGATGTATCCCAAATATTAATCCAGAACTTTCTAGCTTCTTCTGCATTAGGTTTCTCATCTCCAGTACTTCGTTTTCCACTATTTATTCAGTTACAAAAACCTCCTCTGGTCTGCCTTAAATAATTTATTCTGTTGATACGGATCTATTTTTTACTGATATTTGGAGAGCTTGTCTGTTACTGCTATGATACACTGTTTTAACTCTTCTATTACTGTCCCAAATATTTTCTCTAAGTATCTTTTCTCGGAGGAAGATTTGCATCTTTTGTTTCCTAACTTGCTTGATTTCCAGGCTTATATTCAACTCAGATCTAGTCTTAAAGTCTTTAATTTATTTTGTAGTTTCCTTTCCCACGTTTTCTCTTTTTTAATATTTTCCTGTGAGATATTTCATCTTCTGGTAATAATTATCCCTCTTGCCTAGATCAATAAGTTAGTGTCTTCTATATTTTTAGTATTTATCCTATTGATAGCAGAATGGACTTTCCTAGTCATTTCTAGCAGCTTCCTTCTGTTGGAGTTTTTTTAATGCTGGCAATCTTTTTCTAAATTTTTTACTCATTATTTTCTGCAACTCATCTAAAATCTTCTGATCTTCCTCACTTAAATCACTTAAGTTGTTGGTGCCAGTTGTCTCTTCCTTATTGGTTGAGCGATTGCTATTTTTTCCTTCAATTTCTTCTTTGGTTTGAGTTGTATCACTTATTTTGTTGTTTCATCTTCATCATCATCATCATCATCGTTGTCGTTGTTGCT
The DNA here is from genome assembly GCF_001194135.2 of Octopus bimaculoides. Taxonomy (NCBI): domain Eukaryota; kingdom Metazoa; phylum Mollusca; class Cephalopoda; order Octopoda; family Octopodidae; genus Octopus; species Octopus bimaculoides. The sequence continues at coordinate 70,411,179 of NC_068984.1, forward strand.
GTTGTTGTTATTATTATTATCATCATCATTACTATTATTATTATTATTATTATTATTACTATTATTGTTATTAAGGTGCTGAGCTGGCAGAATCGTTAGTGCACTGGATGAAATGCTTAGTGGTATTTCACCCGTTGCTTTGTTCTGTATTCATATTCTGCTGATGTCAAATTTACCTTTCATCCTTTCAGGATTGATAAAGTAAGTACCAGTGAAACCACTGAAGTCAATGAAATTGATTTATCCCCTCCCCGAAAATTGCTGCACTTGTGACAAAATTTGAAACCATTATTATTAATTGATTTGTTGATTGATTGATTGATTGATTGACAATCAATTGGCAGAAAGAAATGTTAGAGCATTGGGAAAATTACCTTAAGGTATTTATTTTGATGATTTACCTTACAATCTTTTAAGGCCGATAAAAGGAAGTACCTAGCATGAAATGTGTTTAGTATAATGATCTTAGCATGTCTCCTCAAAGTTTCAGTCTTATGCCTACTTCAGAAACAATGAGTAGCAATAGTTTGAGGGTGGTGGATTGGCCTGATTGTTGTAGCATTGGAAAAATACTTTTTAGTATACGTTCAGGATTTTTATTTTTCTGAGAAAAAAAGTAGAAATCCTACTGCGGCTTTTTGATGTTTGTCCTTTCAGAGTTGGTCAAATAAAATTCAGTCTGATACTTGAATTGATGGTGTCAACTAACTTCTGGTGTGTGTATCATCATCATCGTTTAAAATCTGCTTTCTATGCTGGCATGAGTTGGATGGTTTGACATGGAGCTGGTAGCAGGGAGCTGTCCAGACACCGTCTATTGTGGCTTCTACGGCTGGAAGCTCTTCCTAATACCAACCACTTAACAGAATGTACTGGGTACTTTTTATATGCCACTGGCATGGGTGCATTTACATAGCAATGACATGTGTGTTTTTTAAGTAGTACAAGCACCTGAAAAGACAACCCTGTATGTGTGGAAGATAGTGTTGACTTTAATACTTGAATTGATGGTGTCAAATAACTTCTTCTGTGTGTATGTGTGTTTACAAAACCATTGTAATTTATTACACTGACATTGCATATTCACATTTGAATGACCAGAATGAATTAAGAATGAATATGTAAGTCATCATTGTGATTTTTCCTGTTCACCATGAACATGATGATTTATTATTGCTTGGCAGATATCAGCATACACCAGCAAATAATTTGCTTGCTGACGTAATAAACAAGTGACATAAATGCTTCTAAGATTCATTAATCCAAGGAGATGCAACAATGTCAAAACATTGGGCATTTTGCCCAAGAAGATACAATAATATCAAAACACTGAGTGTCACATAGTCCCCTTGTGCTAATAAACTGATGGTGCTGTGGACACACATTCTGAAAAAGGTGTTCTCCATTGATGAGAAACAAGAGTGGTTAGCATATTTATTTTAGAACTGCTAGAATGAATTAAGAATGACTATGTAAATAATCATTTTGATTCCCATTCTTCACAGTACACATGACAATTTCAGTTAACTGTTTTTTTAATGAATTATTTTGGAAATGCATTTCTCAAATCTACTTTGAAATTCACTGAATGACAATTGCAATGGTCAATTATTTCTTTTTTCTTTTTTTCATTTAAGCTTAAGTCATTTCTTAAGATGTTCACTTAGAGTTGCTGTTTTTACGCTTGCATTTACCTAAGTACTCTATAATAGTGAAGTTTATTATTAAAGTTAGATTCCATCACTGTTGTTGCTTTAAACCCAGTTCAGCTTACATGTAATAGACCTATAATTAAAGATGGTCTTGCTATGACCAACCCACCTTTTCAAGCAAGGTTTATCTTATTCTACATAATCCACAGTGTCCTTCCTTTCTCTCTTTTTAAGAGCAGAGTTTGATTTTATAGAAAATTTTCTCATATATCTAACATGTGACCACATTGAGAGCCTAGCTTCTTAGAGTCCTGATTCTTTCCACTGTAGAAATAAATTTCATAGTTTTTCTTGTAATGATGTTAAATATATGCTTACCAAAATATAGAATTGGTATTTTCTGCAAGTCACATTGCCTCAATAAACTTGACATATCTCAACAAAAAAATTATTCAAACAAGACATTCTTCAAAAAGGACTGATACATAAAACTACTTTCCACAGTTAAGAGTGGTGAAACTTTGAGTGGATATTTATTATTTCCACAGCAAAAGGGTTAAATACAGACGGTATGCTTTCCTAATTTTTTAGAAAATTGCCTCAGTACTCACTTTTTAACACTTCTTATATTCTTTTATTCTTTTACTTGCTTCAGTCATTTGCTAAGTTACGGGGAATGTAACCATTAGCAATGGTGAGGGGAGAAAAACAGACACACACACACACACACACACACACACACACTCGCATGCACATGCACACACACATTTCTTTCAGTTTCTGTCTACCAAATCCACTCACAAAGCTTTGGTCGGCTCGAGGCTATAGTAGAAAACACTTGCCCAAGGTGCCATGCAGTGGGACTGAACCTGGAACCATGTGGTTGGGAAACAAGCTTCTTACCACACAGCCATTCCTGTTTTTTTGAACTACATACTGTCTTTGGTATAGTATGTTTCATGATACTTGCTGGCGTGTATTCTTAATTGTATGATAATACTTGTTTTGTCTTTTATTTTAATATTTATTTCATTACATTCTTAGCAGGTAACAAGGCACAAAGCATATATACTGGGATTTTAGATAAATAATTAATTTGTTTTCTTTTTTCCTATTTACTTTAATCTTTATTTTCAATAATTTTAACAGATTAGTCAAGAATATATTCTCATTCACTGTTCACAACTTCTTGCAAAAGTTCTACTAGCTTGTCAATACTTGGCAGTAGAAATTACCAGATCTTGACTCAAAGAATTCATGGAGCCATATTTACAACTTCACATTGTAGTAGAATAAAATGCCTCAAAGACAGATTGGGACATCTCAGCTGCATCACCACATCAAGCCATTGCATTTGCTGGATGCAAATCTCTGTATTTATTGTGTAGTTGTTTTCAAGCATTTCATAGTGGTGTAGCCCACTTATTTTATCAGTCTCTTTTGCCATACCACTAAGTTACAGGGAACATAAACACACCAGAATCGGTTGTCAAGCAATGGTGAGGGGATGGTCTTGAATAGATGCGGCTCTGGCTTAGCTAAAGGCATGCTTACTTGTCAAGACTCATTCAGTCTTTCTTCTGTTTAAATATTGATATAAAGATATCTTTCTTCACCACCAATGACAATGCAGTACAGAAATCTCCATTCTTGTCCACAAAAAGTGATGTGTACAATCAGCAAACTTGTGGTGATGGAGAAACTCTGGAGTTTGTCTTATTTATTCAGAGTGTGTGGCACACATGCATCAAGCTTTTAGACTTTACCCATTAAGTGAAAGTAACAGGTGATGGTATCAGAAGAACATCTCATCTGCAGGGCTAATCTCCAGGGCTAATCTGCAAGGCTAATCTCCAGGAGGAATGGTGTAAATCCTCATGAATGACCTCATTCATTGAACTATGCAGGTTAGCTGGAATGCAGAGAGTCTGTGAAATCGAATTTCCCCTTCTTGCAACATGAAAATCACTTCTGCAGCATGAAAATCACTTCAGTAATAATGCCCTCTCCATAAAGTGCATAAATGTATCCGGTGGCTTTAATAGCCTCGGAGACTAGTTTGAAAGTGATGAAAAGCAGGTATCACCAAGGCTCATTTTATTTCTACTTGGCACTTTATCACCATTGTCTGAAAAGAGGTAAAACTTTTTGAAATTTCAAAAATGATAAACAAAAGTTTCAGAGGAAGAATAGAGCTAAAAAATACCAAAAAAAAAAGGGAAAAACTTAAATCACTATCATAAAAATATTTTATCAGTGAGTTCAAAGAAAGGGAAAGAAATGAACAAATTTTTCTGATAACCTAGTATACATACATATATATGTAAGTATGTAAGTTTATGTGTGTGTGTGTGTGTGTGTGTATAATATACAAGCACACATATATATATATATATATATATAATGTAAGTATACAGCTATCTTTCTATCTATCTATCTATCTATATATAT
>NC_068984.1:70415433-70426092 GCF_001194135.2 Octopus bimaculoides
GTAGAAATATATATGTACATGAATATTTCATTTTTTTAAAATTTTGGCTTTAGGTCTATAATGTAATTTGCTTATTATTACTTTCATCTATTGCATAAAGCTACATCTAACCAGTAAGTTGGAATGTATGACATTTGGTGTTAACTTTCTACAGTATATGCCTTCTTTTTTTTTTTTTTCTTTATAACTCAGAATTGCTTTCCATATAAGATCTGTTTCTATGTTAGTTGTCACTAAGTTGTTGAAAATGCCTTTGGCAAAGAACCAGAGACACCTTAGCAAAATATATAACTTCTTTTATGTTATTTTCAAATAAACTTCTAAGTTTGAAAATATAATTATTTTCATTAATATTTTTGTTATTTTTGCACCTTTAACTCAATATTTTTTTTATAATTCTTTGATAGTTTATTTCAAGTGTAGGAACTTTGTGCTATATGATATATTTACTTTTCTTTTAGGTAACTTTGTTTTGTTCTATGCTAATTTATGATTGAATTCATATAAATACTTGGTTCTTTATATAAGTATGTATGTTTTCCTTTTCTACTTTCTAAATCTTAATTTTGAATGAATCTGTTTTTTCTTATAACTTTAGAGTGTTCCATTCTAAATTTTCTAAAAATCTGTTACAAGTATTTTTCCCTAACTGCATAACTCTAAATGTATAATCAAACTTAAATAAAGCATATGCCAGCCTAAATTTTCCCTTTTGCAGTAGCTGAATTAATAACAGAGCTATTAGAAAATATACACAACTAAACGTGTTATATACATCAATATATTTAGACTTGGTATGGTTATGTTGTTCAGCTGTTTGCTTCCCAAACATGTGGTTCAGTCTCACTAAATGACATTGGGAAAATGGCTTCTACTATAGCCCTTGGCTGACCAAAACCTTTTGAATGGATTTAGTCAATGGAAACCATGTGTCTGCATGTAAATGCAAGTGTGTGTGTGTGTGTAAGCGTTCCTGTGTCTTTATTTTGTACAATTGATATAAATTGGTGTAACCATCATACAAACAATATTATTTGTTTTTAATCTTCTGTAAGAATTTGTTGAGCCATTGAGAAATATTAAAATCCTGGCACTCCATCGATTAAGGTGATCACTGTTCCACTTGATTCGGTCAATAGAACAGCCTACTTGTGAAATTAACATGCAAGTGGATGAGCACTCTTCAAACACACACACCCTTCGTGTAGTTCTCAGTGAGATTCAGCAACACAGATAATGTAACAAGGCTGGCTCTTTGAATTACAGATAAAACTCATTTTTGCCAGTTAAGAGGACTGGAGCAACATGAAATAAAGTGTCTCACTCGAGGACTTAATGCACCACCAGAAATCAATCTTATGACCTTCTGATTATGAGCCAAGTTCTGTAACCATTAAGTCACATTAAGAAATATTAAATTGCTTGGAAACAGGTGATGGTTGTGGTTGTCAATAGGAATTTCCTCAACAAATTCTATCTGATCTATGTAAGAATGGAAATGCTGAATGTTAAAATAATAAGGTGGATGATGATATAGGTGAGGATATAGTGTTATTAAGAGGTTCACTATCTGGCCACTTGGTCATAGGTTCATTTCTACTGTGTGACACCTTGATCAAGATTTTTCTTCTATTACTTTAGGTTAGCCAAAGACTTTGTAAGTAAAATTGATTAAAAGAAGCTGCATGAAATTCTGTCGTATATATGTGAGCATGGGTGTGTGTTTAAAGTTTTCGTTTTTAATGCATTAAACAGATTTCATGACTGAAAAAAATTATCATTATGCACATGAATGGTTCTGTGATAAGAAGCTTGATTCGTAGTCATGTGGTCTTGGGTACATTCCCATCGTATAACAACTTAGGCATGCATCTTCTACTATTGCTCTGGGCTAACTAAAACTTAGTGAGTGGATTTGGATGTGGTGGGGGACAAACACACAGGCACACACATGCACATATATACATATATATATATGTATATAAATATTGATACATGCATGCATACATACATACATACAAACATAAATTCATATGTGTGTGTGTGTGTGTTCATATATGCAACAGGCTTCTTTCAGTTTCTATCTACCAAATCCACTCACAAGGTGCCATGCAATGTGACTGAACCTGGAGCCATGTGCTTGGGAAGCAAACTTCTTACCACACAGCCACCCCTGTACCATATATATATATATATATATATATATATATATATACATACGTACACACACACACATGTATATATGTGTGGCGAACTGGCAGAAAAGTTAGCACGCCGGGCGAAATGCTTAGCGGTATTTCGTCTGCTGCTACATTCTGAGTTCAAATTCTGCCGAGGTTGACTTTGCCTTTCATCCTTTCGCGGTCAATTAAATAAGTACCAGTTACACACTGGGGTCGATACAATCAACTTAATCCATTTGTCTGTCCTTGGTTGTCCCATCTGTGTGTAGCCCCTTGTGGGTAGTAAAGAAATAACACATGTATATATGTATATGTATGTGTATGTATGTGTATATGTATCAATATGTGTGTGTCTTGGTGTTTGAGTTTGTCCCCCACCTCAGCTTGACAACTGGTGTTGGTTTATTTATCCCCACATCACTCAGAAGCTTGACAAAAAGAAATAGAATAAAATCAGGCTTAAAAATATGTATTGGGGTTGATGTGTTCAACTAAGGCCTTCTAGAGTGTGTCTCAGCATAGCCACAGTCCAGAGACTCAAACAAAAAAGAAATAATAAAAGATGAGTTTTACTACAGAGATAAGAACTCTATAACTAGTGATGTGAAGAATATAAACTTAGAAGCTAATAGAATATGAACAGAAAGACACAGGAGTGGCTGTGTGGTAAGAAGCTTGCTTCCCAACCACATGGTTCTGGGTTCAGTCCCACTGTATGGCACCTTGGGAAAGTGTCTTCTACTATAGCCTCAGGCTGACCAAAGCCTTGTGAGTGGATTTGGCAGATGGAAACTGAAAGAACCATGTCACATATATATATATTTGTATGTATTTGTGTGTCTATGTTTGTCCCCCCACCATCACTTGACAACTGGTGTTGGTGTGTTTACATCCCTGTAACTTAGCAGTTCAGCAAAAGAGACAGATAGAGTAAGTACCAGGCTTACAAAGAATAAGTCCTAGGGTCGCTTTGTTCGACTAAAGGCAGTGCTCCAGCATGGCCACAATCAAGTGACTGAAATAAGTAGAAGTGTTAAAGAGTCAAAAAGAAATAAAAAGTTCTGACTTATCTAACTTAAATAAGAAAGATTGGAGAGGTGCTGAAATTATATTGAGTGAATGAAATGACCAGGTTACTGAACTCTTGGTTAATAAACATACAAATGTAAGTGGGATTTATTTTCATAGCATCAAGTAGGAAATAAACACTGGAGAAGAAAGACACATGCAAATGGTTATGAAAATATTATCCCCAAGAATGGAATGCGTCCCCACCTCTCAATCAATTAATAACAATAATCAATAAATGTGGACGCAAAGTAATTACTGTCAGGGTGAATAGTCTTAATGAGAAAGATAGTAATCAAGCTGAAAATTAGCTTTAAGAAGGCCGTTATCACCTTAATGTTCCTCCTAGTTGAGTGAGTGGAACCAGCGTAGTGGTAAAAGCTGAAAGAGGATAAATTTATTTCTTGATTCCTTTGCTTTTAGTGTTGAGAAAGTGTGTAAAATTGAAATAAGATTTATTTGCTGAAGCAGTGATATTTTATGGTTCTTAGATACAGAGTAAAGTTTGGAAAATAATTAGTTATGCATTAACTGCTGAATATGTGTTTTACAGGGAGTAACTATAGCTGAGCTGAAAACAAAAAAGGCCTTAAACATATTCAGTAAAAGATAAATTGATAACAACAAAAACATATAATTGCTATGGTTTAAGTATATTCTTTGAATAAATTATGAATATTGGATTAAAGATTGATATGCGTTATCTATTAATTTTATTGCAGATAGCCTGATCTCAAGCTGTTTCTTGAACTGGAAGTTAAATAGAGAACGTCATTAGGAAAACAAAGATGTATAGTAGTAAGAAGTAAACGAATAGCTGAGGATCAAAGTGCCAAGTGAGAAGATAGTTTCAATGAATTTTAAAGAAACAGCTATACAGGTACAGACTTATAATGGGAGAAAATATTCCCTGAATAAGTACTATGAGTTGGTGGTGGACAGTATACAACACAGCGATAATGAATATTTCATATGTAGTACTTACATCAGATTTTATACCAGTGAAAAGCCAACAAAGTAACCTCTATGCAGTTATCAGATCTACTAGAAATCACACATTGGCTAATGTAGTTATAGGTATCCTCTGCTGGCAAAGAAAGATGGAATAGTTATGCATGAAAGGTATTTGGCTATAGGTCTGAAAATGAGAGCTGATCTGAGGTAAAACAGTAACAACAGTATTTTTATTCCCAATTGAAACTGAGACAGGGGCATTGCAAAACTATTTCGTTATGAATCATAATAATTATAATTTTCATAAGGGCAGGTAACAACTAACAGATTAGAATGAGTTTATTAGCAATGGAAAGAACATAACAAGAAAGTCATACATAAAATAATTAAGTTAAGTATGGTGAATGTATGTAATACAGACCATGAAACATTTAAGAATATTAATGCGCAAGAAGAGATCTACAGCTCAACTGCTTCAATACTTTTGGCAGATATGGAAGGTAACTCAAATTATGTTTTGGTTTATTAGACCTCTTCACCAAACCATTGATTTTTGCCTTACAACCAAGTAGGACTGTAACCTAAAAAGTAATGAGAAATTAGCATATTTAGATAGTTTTATTTTTATTATTTTTACACTGTAAGAAAAGAATAGTGTTTTGTGAAATATACTTTGCTCATTAATAATCTCGTTTTCTTTAGAAGCTTTTTATAACGACTGATTCTTTAAATATAATAGTTTTGGTAGCTTCTGTATTGCCAAAAACTAACAATTGATTTGTAATTCATCATTAAAGTAATATTTTCTTTTTAATATTTTTTTCTCTTTTCCGCAAAACTAAAGAGAAAATTTCGAAAAACTTTATTTGGACAAAAAAGTTAAATACTGAAAAGCCTGTACATGCTAAGGAATGAAAGATCTGAATTTTATTGAAAAACTTTGTTTCGTTCGACATAATTAACTTTGAAATATTTTAGGTAAAAACTAATAAAACACTGCCAAAACAAAACAAGCAAATACAAAACATAAAGAAGAAAAATAAACAACATTCAAATAGGAATTCAAAAGAAAAAAAAATGAAGTTTCTACTCTTTTAAAATGTATTTGCTATTACATTTGATATGTATTTACAACATAAATTTTAAACAGACAGCTGCCAACCAATTTGATGCTTAAGCAGGAAGCACTCAATTTCGTTGTTTGTAACTCTATAGTTCACTTTAATTGTACTTGCTATTATTTTTAAATAGAGTTAAACTCCATTTAAAAATAATAGCAATTTTGTGAAAACTTCAAAACACCTTGTGAATATTTTATTGAAAAATATTGATTTTACGCAATTGTTATTTTCTTGAAGCTACTGATTACATCGTATTAAAATTTTGCTTAATGGCTTTAAAATATATCAAAAGCACAAAATGAAATAAACCAAAAAACAAAATAATAATATTAAAAAGAAAATAATAGTGATAAATAAATATAACATGTACATGCAAATGTGTAATATTTTGTTTTATATAAATAAATGTAAAATTTATGTAAAACGAACTTACTTTTGATAGATGTTATCTTGTGTCTAACTCTTAAATAATCTTAAATTGCATTATTGGCTGCTGCCAACTAAGAAAAAAATATTATATTCAGGTGTATGTGTGTGATACAAGACATTGTCTTTCTGGACTAATTATGTATATATGGAGAGAAGAAATTTCCCATTTGAACTAATTACATGTTAGATCTGTGATTCCTGGTGCATGGTCATCATCATTAACATCATCATCATCACTTCCACCATCACTGTCATCGTCATCACCATCATTCATTGGGATTATTGCAATAAGATGCATCTAATACTTTGTTATTCCTGGCAGCAGCAACATCAAACTTATGCTGGTAATCCAAATGCTTTCTTTATCATTTCATTCTGCAGGCTAAATTGAAATATGATTTTCAACAGATTTTGATGTTCAGTTTTATATAATAATTGTACTTTTCCCAAGTTTGTTGTTGGTGTGCTATCCTAATAAAAAAATTTTTTAATGGTATTTAGATGTGAAGGGCACAGTTCCAAGCTTCTCTACATATCTCAATAACATCTATACAAAAGGAGCCCTATGGTTGAAATATATAGAGTCACAAGTCAAAAGGCTATGTGGTTATACATTCAAATATTACTATTATAGTCTTGTTGTCTTGCATCTGAGCAAGAAAATAAATCCATTCAAAGTCAATGAGGGTGCCTCTACCTAGTTTTGACCTTCTAGAAATCTCATGTGACTATCACTCAAAGCATGTTTTACAATGTTCAAAATAGGACATATTGAATAAGTGTCTTACCTTACATTATATCTATTTTATGCACAGCATGATGTATACCTAAGTGACTATAATAAATTTAAATATTAGAAAACCTTACTATAGATGCATTAAAACTGTAATCAATCTGTCTGTGTGAATGATGAGTAGAAAAAAAGGAGGAAAGCTCATAATGGATATGTTGTGTTATCATAGGCAACCCATCAATGCACTAGCATAATTTATGACTGTTTTATATAGCAGCTAACCTATGGCAGTGATTGAGGAAGGAAGCTAAGTAAGTATTCTCTGAGGAGCTGTCAATAAACTATAGAATGATCTGCCAAGAGACACCTTCCTCCTTTTCCGTAAGGCAAATATATAAAAAAAGAAACGCACTTTTTAATATATAAATTTATTTCAGTTCTTATTGACAATATCTCGTGCATAACATAGCTATATTACATACTTACACACACATATATATATGTGTGTACATTAGGTATATATTTTATTCTTTTACTTGCTTCAGTCATTTGACTGCTGCCAAGCTGGAGCACGGCCTTGTAGGGCTTTAATAGAAGAACTCGACCCCAGGTCTTATTATTTATATGCGTGGTACTTATTCTATTGGTCTGTTTTGCTGAACTACTAGGTCACAGCACACCAGCATCGGTTGTCAACCGATGATGGGGGAACAAATACGGACATACATGCACATAGATATATGTGCGTGTATATACGACGGGATTCTTTCAGTTTTCATCTATCGAATCCACTCACTAAGCTTTGGTTGGCCCGAAGCTATAGTAGAAGACACTTGCCCAAAGTGCCATGCAGGGGGACTAAACTTCAAACCATGTGATGGGAAGCAAGCTTCTTACTGCACAGTCATGCCTGTGCCTCCATGTGTCATTAGAGCATCAGACAGATAGTTTTAAATATAGGAATTAAGCTCAAAAACCATTAAGATCAACTTGGATGTGCTTTAACATACACTTCTGACTTGTCTCTCCATTTTCTATCACACTTTGTTGTATCACACGTTCAACGTACGATATAACAGGATAATAATAATAATGTCCACGCAAATCGTTCTACTCAAGATACTGGCAATAACTCTTGACAATACACAACTCTCGGTTTTACACAGCTCAAGACTCTCTGTGTGTCCATTTATATTGAGCCAACCAATAGGGATGTTCTACTTCCACACAACAACCTTTTAGGTCCAAACCTGACCACTACGTACAATCCATTCTTTCAAGAACACTGCTGATGAGGAATATTTTCTCAGCTCATATCTTTCATTGCCGTGTTGACCTGCAATATTTTGAAAAGTGTATTAATGGTCTCAAAGGGCCCACAAAGCTTCTCTCATCCAGACTCAGCAAGCAAAAGTTTAATTCGTTGCATATAAGTTGATTTTTTTTTTACCTGAAAAAATATCTCTCCAAAACTAAGGGTTGACATAGAGGGTAGTAAACAACTGAAGCAAATGTTCTGACAATAATTGTGCACTACTTTCAGTAACATCAACAAGTTAAAGCAAATAATTACAATTAAAGCTTGATTTCTGCGAACATATTTCATATAGTTACAAATATATTGCCAAAGATATCAGCTAATTGTTACAAAAAAATAAAATGTTATTATTAACATAAATGCATGTTACTGCTTCCAACAATTGCTTTGACTATAAACACCGATTGGAACGCTACTGATGTGAAGTAACGAATCAGGCAATTACTATATGCATGATGATCTGCATAATTTCATGATCAACCCCAATAGCGAATTTATAGGAATACAAGAATTTATTATTCATAGATCTATCAGAAAATAACATGCAGATATGCAGATAATATACAAGACTGTGGCTGATGTATTGCTATTCAGATATATAGTAAAATACAATGCATGCCATATACTAGGTGACCAATGACAGTGTAATGAAAACGAATTGCAGTTTATTGAAGATAGATGCAGAAACATCATTATTGGACACGTTAGTACAGCTTCTGAAGTAAAAGGCATTTTGAAGTACTATGCTTAGCAATCTAAACCTTCGATAAGATACTGTAATCTTAAAACTTTAAATAACATTTTATAATGTTCATTTCAATTGCTGATTATGCATTAATGCACTATTTTATTGATAATAAAACATGTACGATTAAATATTAAAATCCTTCAAAATCTTGTAATTACGGTTCATCATTCTAGAATATCAACTTCTTTGGGATCTTTGTCCCTATCCTTCCACTTTCTTTCAACAAATACTAGTCCTCTTCCTAATTCATTCTGTTTAAAATACATTTTTTATAATGCTTTTATGGATATTGTCCAAAGACTTTATAACCCAATCGTGGCATATATCAGTGGTCAGCGCGCATATAATTAGTCTTTGTGGACGACTCTTTATTTATCAACGATCAAATTAAAACATTCCACAGCTGATTACTCACGTATTTTCACTCCATTTTCTACTGTCATTCAAAATAATTCCACTGTTTATATTCGCTTATGATTTTTGTACTTTTAAAAATAATAATGTGTTTATAAAACCTGATTCATTAAGGCTTTCATTTTTAGACTCGGTACAATTTGAAAATTAAAATTATAAGCTTCATTATTTTTTTAAAATGTTGTGAGTAGAAAATGTATGATAATAGTTTCAGTTCATGTATAGTTTTGTATTGTATCAACGGTATTGGCACACTGTGTTCTGTAGTTTACAAATAGTGATAGATTATACCTAATGACAAGTGTATGTTTAAACTCCTGAAGTCGTATATCACAAGTATTTATGGTAGTCAAACTTGGGCATAACCATTTTGCTAAATTAAATAGTTTCTTTTTTTTGTGCATGTGTTTCCACAGACATTAGGTAAAGTCTAGATATCGTTTTAAATCTCCAGGTTTGTAATGCATGTCTTTTCAATTGAATGCTAACTTTCATTTATAAAATATCTATTAACTGTAGTTTTTCTTGACTGTTTCCACTGTAAATATTATTCAATCCATTAAGTAAAAGTTCAAATTATTCTAATTTCTTTATGTTATTCACAGAATAAAGTTATCGTCAAGAAATCTTTTCCAGTTTTCTTTTGACCAAGTGAAATCCCCAAATTTTCGTGGTAGTTGTGATACAATATCATTTGCAGATCGCCCATAACTAAATTTTCCTCAACTGAGCCTACATTGGTTCCCATGGCTGTTCCGATTTATGTTGATTATAGAATCAATCATGAAATAGTTATTGTGGTGAATATGTTTGTATGCCCTAATTTTTAATCCATTTTTTTAAAAATATGGTTTGATAATTTATCCGCAAGATTCTTCAGCACGAATATTTTCCCCTTCTATTTCATAGTTGTGAGGGATGTTTGTATATAAATTCAAAAGATACAACAAGCATAATTTCATTTACCATTGTTGTCAGTGATTCCACATAATATTTAGATTGCCCGTAAGAGAATATTTAATGTCGTTAAGATATTGTTTCACTAAGTTACCTAAAAGTTTAATTCGACAATAAGTTCTACATGCTGGGAAAGCTATTAATGGTATTGATTTAAAGATATTTGGTGATTAATCATAAAGAAATATATTTGTGTATTTCCTGTTATGCTACCTTTGCTTTTGTGAATTTTTGGCAAGCCCTAGAATACACTAGATTTACATCTAAAATTAATTATATATTCTAATTCTCTATCTATTAATCCTTCTTGGTACAGGTGCAACAAGATTAAGATTTTTCACCAATTTCGGATGATCGCAGTTAGGAACATTTTTTGTAAAATAAACTACCTTCTATAATTTATGAGTGGCAATATTTTACTTAACTCTCTGTATTACATAGAAAAATTTTTAATGCGACCATAAAAATCCCAAAGTATCATAGTCTTATATTTTGGTGACGAGTATTTTATTGCAAATTAATCTCCATTCGGTTGAAGTAAAATTTTGGTCTTCTTGATATTTTTTATCTTTTACTTGTTTCAGTCATTACACATTCTTAGTCGAATGAATCAACCCCAGTACTCATTTTTTAAAACACTAGTACTTCTTATACCGGTTGTCAAGCGGTGGTGGGAGACAAACACACACACACACATATATATATATATATATATATATATATATATATATATA
>NC_068984.1:70427414-70439111 GCF_001194135.2 Octopus bimaculoides
ATTCTGTTAGGTGTTTCATATTCACCACGATTAATAATAGACAAGAGAATTCAGTCAGCGACGAACGTCTGTCCTCAAGAGCCCGGCCCGGCATGGAAGCCAACATCACAACTAGTGATCGCACTGCCACACACAGCCTCAACTTCTTTCACATACAGACTCTTCCAATTGTGTACTCAAGAACTGGTATAAATGCTCACGTGTTACTGACTCTTTCTATCTGCTGTAATATCTCACATACACATACATGTATCACTCACATACACTTTGTTCTTTGTACGACGGCCTGTCTTTTATTGTGTTTTTATATGTCGCATTCACACTCACACACAGACATACATCTTTAACGTCACAATAAATATCTCTGTTATTCATCTTCATACGGTTGTGTTTATCGTCTTCCTTTTACTGGCCATCTATGTTATCGTAGTATAACATATCTGTATATCATCTTCGATATATATTTTGTGTTCGACCGTGTGACGCGTTTTAAATAAAAGGAGTCCTCTTTTTCCATTCGTCACCATTTCTCCTTTTTTGGGTTCGGACGGTCGTTCTTACATATATATACATATATGCATACGTACGTATAGATGTGGATGCATCTATGTATGTATATCTGTATGTGTGTATATATGTATGTGCACGTCTCTATCTGTCTGTTTGTCTATCTGTAGGTATGTATAACATTGGAAGGAAAACTCTATCGTAACTTTTAAGATATTTTTAAAGAATGTTTAAAAAAACAATAAAACACAAATAAATGAATATTCCATGAACTCAACATTATTAATTTTTCTACAGAATCTAAAGATAAAACCAAATCTATAAGAACCCGAGCAACGAAGACAATTAAGGAAGAGAATATCATTAGAGGAAATCAAGATACAAATAGATTGGACAAAATGAAAAGTATCAAACAACGCTCAAATAAGAAAAAAGATACATCGATTACTTTAGGCTACCGATTATACTATACAGCTATAAATGCGAGACTGTAGAATTGAACTCTTTTCGGCTGTGAGAAATAAAAAAGAAACCCGTCTTTGAAGAAAACCAATGTAGATATTATGGAGGAATGGCTACAAAATCCTACAAGAAGGCTGAATTATTAATCTGTGAAACAATACAAAAGAAGAGCAACTTTAAAAGAACAAATCTTTATGTGAATCATTTTCATGCCAGAACGATGAAAAACTAACAAATGCATAAAAGAAAAAAGAAATGTTGCTCTAACATCAAATTTTCATCAGCCTAAATTGTGAGTTTGAAGTAAATAGGAGTGTCAAAGTCTTTTGAGTACATATAGCTATTAATTCAGGATATATATTGTGTAGGCTTCAGTTAGAAAGAATTTGTGAGATCATTTTTTTGTTAGACTGGAATAGTAAATCCTAGCCAATGTATTTCCTGTTTGTTATTTAGGAAATATTGGCTTATTGTAGTAACCACATGTCATTTACAATATATACTAAACTACTCGTGACCCGTTGGATCACTGACGGTTCAGGATATAAAACATTGAAGTTGATTTCAACATTGCATTGAAATGAAAGTTAATTTTATGATGATTCAGTTAAATATTTCAATTCGTTCGTGTCATCATAGGTCCCGTTTACAAGTTCATGTTTAAGGTTTTATTGATCTAATAGAAATAGAACTTCCGGGATAAACTTGAACTCCAGTAACAGCATTTATTTATGGCACATGTGCACACTTCTACGCAAATGCGAAAGAAATTGTTATATAACGTAAACATAAAATTAATGGAAACAATTTTCACTGTATTATATATTCCCATTTCACGGTTAAGTTACTTTCGGAGTATTTTCCTACTATGCACCATTCTGGCTATTTGTGAAGGTACCCCCCACCCCACCAAAATAAAACAAATCAAAGCAAAACGCGTATCTCAGGAATCCGTGGTCCGATTTTTGGGAAACTCGTTTTATTCCATTTGTATTCGTATTTCGGAAGTACCTTTCCCATTATGCGCCGGTTTGGCTGTATCGAATTACAGACAAGCACACAAGCAAGTAAGCTAACAATCACAGAGTTTGAGTAGTTTTTAGATGAATACATACACATATGTATATATTATTCTTTTTACTCTAGGCACAAGGCCCGAATTTTGGGGTGAGGAGACCAGTAGATTAGATCGACCTCAGTACGCGACTAATAATTAGTTTATCGATCCCGAAAGGATGAAAGGCAAAGTCGACCTCGGCGGAAGTCGAACTCAGAACGTAACGGCAGATGAAATACCTATTTCTTTACTGCCCACAAGGGGCTACACACAGAGGGGACAAACAAGAACAGACAAACGGATTAAGTCGATTATATCAACCCCAGTGCGTAACTGGTACTTAATCTATCGACCCCGAAAGGATGAAAGGCAAAGTCGACCTCGGCGGAATTTGAACTCAGAACGCAGTGGCAGACGAAATACCGCTAAGCATTTCCCCGGCGTGCTAACGTTTCTGCCAGCTCGCCGCCTTACATTCTTTTCTACTCTAGGCACAAGGCTCGAAATTTTGAGGGAAGAGTCTAGTTAATTAGATCGACCTCAGTACGCAACTGGTACTTAATTCATTGACCCCGAAAGGATGAGAGGCAAAGTCCATCTCGGCGGAATTTGAACTCAGAACATAAAGACAGGCGAAATACTGCTAAGCATTTCGCCCGGCATGCTAACGTTTCTGCCAGCTCGCCACCTTACACATATGTATACATTATGTCAGTTGCATGTATTAGGTACTGCACATATGATGTGGCTTGCATAGTATTAACGCCATGTGATCTATACTGACCAATAGAGATCTAACATTTAGAAACCCTATTAGATATTTCTTAATTCTCTCTCGTTTTTTTCATATCTCATGTGATTGACGCATTCTACGTGTCCATGAATCTTGAAGTCATATCGAGCTAAGTGAAACTGTTATTAAAGAATATATGTAACTCCTTCCAAACGTGTTGAGAGCTCCTTTTTTTCGTTTGTCAACTTATTCACACACACACACACACACACACACACACACACACAGAGTTTCTGGTAGCGTATAAAGACATGATATTTTCAGGGACGCACTCAACCAAAGTTCAGGGCTGTCAACATTGTCGGATTCCAGACGAATACCGAAATTCATCAAGTGTAGAAAGCTATTGTGTGGGTTAAGCAAAGGCTAAACTATAATCCAAATAAGAAGACAAAAAAATCCTTTAACACATCTTTAATGATGCGTTACAATTGTCTCAGTACCAACTCTGTTTGCAACGCCAGTTAACGCAATATCCGAAGTGAATATTTACGTAATGTTTGCAGTTTTAGACATTAAAGTGGCACTTCATCAGACTTGCATCAAATGTGCGGTCTTACATTGTGCGTCTCCCCGACATTGGTTCCCATGGCTGTTCCCGATTTATGTTGATTATAGAAACATGGACCGTAACTGCTGAGGACATGCGTAAGGTCGCAAGGAATGAAGCCAGTATGCTCCGATGGGTGTGTAATGTCAGTGTGCATACTCAACAGAGTGTAAGTACCTTGAGAGAAAAGTTGGACGTAAGAAGCATCAGTTGTGATGTGCAAGAGAGACGATTGCGCTGGTATGGTCATGTGGCGAGAATGCATGAGGATAGCTGTGTGAAAAAGTGCCACACCCTAGCGGTTGAGGGAACCTGGGGAAGAGGTAGACCCAGGAAGACCTGGGATGAGGTGGTGAAGCACGACCTTCGAACTTTAGGCCTCACCGAGGCAATGACTAGTGACTGAGACCTTTGGAAATATGCAGTGCGTCAAAAGACCCGGCAAGCCAAGTGAGAACATAATCCGAGGCCTCTGCCAGGGGTGTAGCCAACCCACTTGTGCGTACCTTTCCTTCATTGAACACTAATCCCTGCTTGCGAAGACCTGTTGAGGTAAGTAAAATCGAAATCGAACCAAATTCGACGACTGGCACCCAGGCCAACCTCTCCTTCACTGGACACCAAACTCGGCTTGCAAAGACCTGTTGGGGCAAGTGAAATCGAAATCGTGATTGAACCAAATTCGATAACTGGCACCTGTGCCAGTGGAGTGCTAAGAGCACCGTCCGAGCACGATCATTGCCAGAGCAGCTGTCTGGCTTCCGTGTCAGTGGCACGTAAATAGCACCATTTGAGCATGATCGTTACAAGCGTTGCCTTACTGGCACTTATGCTGGTGGCACGTGAAAAAATATTCGAGCGAGGTCGTTGCCAGTGCCCCTGGACTGGCTCCTGTGCAGGTGGCACGTAAAAAACACCATTTAAGCGTGGCTATTGCCAGTACCGCCTAACTGGCCCTCGTGCCGGTGGCACGTAAAAGCACCCACTACACTCTCTGAGTGGTTGGCGTTAGGAAGGGCATCCAGCTGTAGAAACTCTGCCAGATCAGATTGGAGCCTGGTGCAGACATCTGGTTCACCAGTCCTCAGTCAAATCGTCCAACCCATGCTAGCATGGAAGGCCGGCGCTAAACAATGTTGATGATGATGACACATATACATAAATATACATATACATAGATGGTGGTTGTTTACTCCTTATGCAGAGTTTGACAACCGCTTGTACCTATACTCCAGAACCATCATGGCATTGGATGTGGCTTTTAAAACCAGGCAATGATTTGAAAAGATACCTACATAGATTGCATATCCGTTTTGGACCACCACGAGCTGCAGTTAAGTTCTGATCTTTGTGTGTCTTAAAATGCCTTGTACACAACAGAATCAGTATTAGATTAAAATAGTCAACTGTGTATTATACTTAATGCAAATACATACCGGATGTACTCCCATGAGCGACATCATCTCCGGAGGAATACCACATACATACATACATACATACATACACATGACAGAAGTAAACAGATACCCCATAAAACATCGTTTTCTGCTTATTTTGTCTATTAAAAGTTTATGTTTTTTTATTAATTGACATTTTTTGTTTCAGGTTCTATAAATGATTGTTTAATCATGCCATGTACAAAAGAAGCCTTGGAACTATCCGAATTTCAAAGAGGCCGTATTATGAGTCAATCTGAAGGTGAACTTAACATAAGATCGCAGAAAACCTTGGGATCCTTCTTTCTACTGTTAATAAAGCGATTGTTCAATTCATGAGGGAGAGGAAGGAGTCCACATCACCTCGCCCAGGTCGACCAGGGCCCTCTGATAGGACCCTTCGATTTGTTAAGCGATGAGTGGAGGATAATACTCGTTGTAAGGCTTCTGACATAATAGAACAAGTTCAAGTCAGTCCCAGAATAACTGTTAGGTATCTCCACAAACTTGGCTACTCTGTCAGAGCAGAAAGAAGGAAGCCACTTCTTCGACCAGCCATTATCAAGCAGAGAAAAATGAGATCGTGGAGAGGCCACTAGCATTTTGGGACCCTAACTGATGAGTCCAGATTTGCTGTATTTTCTGACAGTGATCAAGTATGGGTTTGGAAACTCTGTGAACAAAAATTTGACATGAAAAGATTGCAGTCAACAACGAAACACGGTGGCTATTCTGTGATGGCCTGGGGAGCTATTTGGAACAATGGTAGATCAGATTTGGTAGAGTGTGAGGAAAACATAAACTCAGATAAATGTGTCCATATTGCAGAAAAGACTCCTTCCAATCTTCTCCAGTGGTGAAATGATTAAAGAAGACTCTTTATTTATGGAATACAGGGCTCCTTGTCACATGGTTAAAAAAGACTCAAGATTGATTGGAAGAGAATGGCATTAAAATGCTTCCCTAGCCAAGCCAGCTACCATATATGAACCCAATAAAACACCTCTGGAGCATAATGAACAGGACACTTTGTAAAAAGTACAAGCATCCTCAAAGCCAGATCTTTTGAGATTACTACATGCAACTTGGCAAGAAATTCCTCAAGAGAATATTCATCATCTGATCAGTAGCATGCTTAATAGGGTCCTTATGTTGAAAAATACAAAGGGCATTTCTACTAAATATTGAATATTAAACTTATAATGATTAATAAATAATTTGAATTATAATTTCAGATTTAAATAAATTTTAATGACTATAAGGGTGTCTATTTACTTCTATCATGTCTGTGTACATGCATGCATACATACATACATACAAAAATACCCTGTTGTTGATGTTGAAATTCCAATGAAGGAACATTGAATCAAGGTTAGAAACCGGCTCTTTTTCTATTGGCAAGAAATCCTGAAATAAAGCTGAACAATCACATACATACATACATACATACATATGTACATACATACATACATTACTATATACATACATATTATATTTGCAAAACTACATGTGCTCACAACACACTTTATTCATCGAAGAAAGGGTTGTTTGAAACAAGAAGGGGTTTCGACTTGATAGTATGTCTTCAGTCAAAGGTACATCCAGATCTATGAATCTAAACAGGAACTAAGTTTCTTTGTGATGTAATTCAGTAAACTGTTTATCTGCTGATTCATGCCTTTGTCTGTTAAACAGATAATTCATCACGTGCACAGAGTGAAAATCTATAAAGAAGAATTTTGGATCTGTATTATAGATTCTCACTTTTCTCCATACACACAATGAATTATTACTGAGTTGTAGCATTGACCGAAGAGCCATAATCTCACTGAAAGTACTTGTACCTCAGTGAATAGATTGCTTGTTAAAACATCTGAAAGGAGAAGTTGTTCTCCAAAGATGAAATACTCAAGCGATTGACATATTCATCTTCAAATAAGCTGGAACATTTTAAGAATGAATATATATATTCATTGATGTGTAGTTTAGCATGTGCATGCACACACACACATACATATGTACACACATACATATGTACACACATATATATGTGTACATACATGCATATACATGCAATCCATCGGTTATGAAGACAACGGTTCCAGTTGATCCGACCAACGGAACAACCTAGTCGTGAAATTAACATGCATGTGGATGAGCATGCCACATACACACGTAACCTTACTGTAGTTCGCAATGAGATTCAGTGTGACACAGAGTATGACATAGCTGACCCTTTGAAATACAAGTATTACTCATTTTTGCCAGCTGAGTGGACTGGAGCAACGTGAAATAAAGTGTCTTGCTCAAGAATACAATGCATCACTGGGAATTGAACTCACGACCTTACGATCGTGAGCCAAATACCCTAACCACAAAGCCACGTGCCTTCACTACATATTTATACATGTAATGTATACAGCTATATTTATATGTCAGTATATTTCATCCACCCTTAGAGACTATCATAATTTACCCTAAAAATCTAGCATAAAACTGTTCATCTTTATTCTGATCCTACGCGTCTTGGGAATGCCTCTTAGACTTATGAGACACAGTGACTTCACTTACACTGGTGCAATGGAAGAAGCACCCAACGCACTCAGTAAAGTGGTTCACGTTTGGAGGAGAGTCAAGTCATAGAAACCAGGCTAAAATAATCATAGGAATAACTGATATATCAGATCCAATAAAACAGTTGAAGGACTGCCTAAGTTATCATGGAAAATAGATTCTGAATGGTAATATAGATGATATACAAGACGTATTCCAGAAGTTTTCTCACTCTTTTTAAGAGAGGCATTTATTAAAATCAAAGTAGTACAAAACTCTAATCTCTGCTGAAGAAGGATCCTACCACATTTGTGGTAGCACTCCAGCCACTTCCTGAAAGCCCCGTGGAATTTCTCTAAAAGTGAAAGTGTCCAGGATCCTTGTCACACCCTTCTTCATTTTTAAAACGTCTGTCCCTGAGGTTCTCCTTCAGCTTGGCCAACAACCACAAGTCACAGGGAGCAAGGTTTGGAATGTAGGGAGGGTGAGGGGCAGTTTTGATGTCCATCTCTGTCAAATAGACGGTTACCAGTATGTTCGTTACTGAGCACCATGGTAACAAACTTTACAGAGTTCCATGGATGTTCAGAGCTCTGTGAATAATTTTGTGTACAGCTTACTATTCCAACTCTAAAGTGTATGTTTTTCATCTTTATTGATATACAACTCCTTTCATCCAGAAAATTGCGAATTTTCTCAATTAGACCTGATGATCTGATTTCCCGCTTCCTCCCACATCTCTCATCATCTCTCACTTCCTCTCTATCGTCTTTGAACCTCTTGTGTTTACAAAAAGTTAATCCATAAGCAGTCTGGAGAATTTCATAAGTTTCTGCACCATTTTTTACCCCAGTTTACACAAAACTTTAACACTTTGCAAACTTCCGAATGTCCCAACTCAGTTTTGCAAACAGCGTTTAGTAGGATGTGTTCAAAGAGCTTTTACAACCGTTTCTTGTACTCTGGAATGACAAAATTTTATACGGCAGGGTATTTGATGTATAGTAATGATATCAAAAATCTTCAATAATTTAGGACAGTCTCAATACTTTTGGAAATCACCTCATATAAAAGACTGTCACCATAATTTGGTGCCTGGGAGTGCTTCCGAATATTCTGGGTGGGCATTAACTAGTGATAATGTTAAAGTGGAGTTTCAAAATAAGTGTATCACTGTAAATCTTAGGGTACACCATTGAATAATGGTGAAGGAGGGTATCAGTGTTGTCCTATGCACCCCTTAGTGACGGGCATGCTCATATATATATAGTGTTCAAACTATATGTATATAATACATGTATTATATACATATGTGTTATGTATATATGTGTTTTATTTAGAGATTAGCAAGCAGAATTGTTTTTGTTGTATCTAACCACTTAACATATAAATTTGCTTTGTTATTGTCATTTGTTGTTTTCCGAAAAGTATATTTTCTTTCAGTAAAGTTTTTTTTTCCATTGGAAGCAGATGCGTTTTCCCTTAATAATGTTGTTTTTTCGTGTGTTTTGAATTATATGCTTTTGTATTTTGGAGTTTTGCTTTGATTTTTCCAAAACGTATTTCCCTGGTTCCAAATAATTGTCCCAAATTTTCACTGCTTTAATATGTAGCATTTCTCATTTTTTGTTCTCCATTGTTTTCTCAGGTATAACTATATGTTCTGCCAAGCATTTTGATTATTGCATTGAGGTTTCATATATTTTCGTTAATACTTTCAAGATTTCTTCATTTTCCATTGAAACCATATATGTCTTTTCATAGTAGCATGCTCTATTCTCCATGTAGCATGTGATTCTATAAAATCTTACGAAGTTTCATTCATCTATCTATCTATCTATCTATCTATCTATCTATTTATTTATCTATCTATCTATCTATCTGTGTGCGTGAGTGTGCATGTGTGTGTGTGAGTGTGTGCATGCATGCATGCATGAGTGCATGTGTGTGCGTGCGCGTGTGTGTATACGCATTTTAATTTATTCCTACATCCTCATCGTTCGGGCATACCAGCATATTGTTTAGACACCAATTTAAATATAGTCATGGACAGGTTATTCAATTTGCCTTCATCTCGGTTTAGGTATGTGACATTGATAAGCCACAACAATGGCAAAACATCAAGGTCCTTCACTCTTGAATGGGACTTGGAGTGAGGGGGAGTTGTCTCGCTTATCTATAACTATGACTTTCAACTGTTTAACATCCAGTACTTTGAGACGGTCATCTCCACCGCATCAAATTGTAGCCAACTGGCAAACTCGCAAAGCACATACATTATGTATTTGTGGAGATTTAAGTTTTACCAAAAATACCACCTACTTCAATTAAAACAGTATTACAAAGCAAATAATGAATGTAATATTAACTGAATGAAATTAAACTTTTGTGATCACAATTTTGAAATTTTACATGATTTTCTTATAAAATTTTATGTAGTAGTCATTGTTACTCTTCCCTCTTATAGCTACTGTGACCATATTAATAGTAACAGCATTAGCATCAGACTTTCCGTAATCTATTGCTCCTTGTTGACAATGTTGATATTAAAGAGTTGTTTGTAACAGTGGTGGTGGTAATGGTGGTTGTGGCAGTTGTAGCTGCAATGATGGTGATCATAGTAGCAATAGTTGTGTAATACAAGTAGTAATGATTGTATTAGCCTCAACTGCAGATGCACTAGTTGTAGCAAGAACAGCTGAAATAGTAGTTGTAGTAGTAGTGGTATAAATGTTAGTATAGGGTAACATAAGCATATTTAAAATGATAAGAAATTAAAAATTGAAGAAGTTGACAAAAGGAATGCAGTGATCTTGAAGAATTCAAAAGACTATAAAAATCTTGTGTTAGTCATCAACCACATGTTTCTAGGTTCAGTCCCACTGCATGGCATCTTGGTGGAAGCATGTGGCTTAGTGGTTAGAGTGTTGGTCTCATGATCATAAGATTGTGGTTTTGATTCCTAGACCAGGTGATGCATTGTATTCTTAAGCAAAACATTTCATTTCATGTTGCTCCAGCCCACTCAGCTAACAAAAATGAGTAATCCTGTGACAGATCAGCATTCCATCCAGGTGTGGAATATATATGCTGTGAAACCAGGAAACCAGCCCTTATGAGACGGTATGACTTGAGAAGGTATATTTACCCTTATTTTTACCATGGCACCTTGGACAAGTGTCTTCTAGTATAGTCTCAGAGAAGCCAAAGCCTTGTATATGTATTTCTACCTTTGACCTCCACCATCACTTGACAACTGGTTTTGGTTTCCCATAACTTGGCAGTTAATCAAATGGGACTGATAGATTAAATACCAGCTTTAAATAAAACACATACATCCATATGTGTGTGTGTGTGTCTTTGTGTCTGTGTTTTTGCCCCCATCACTGCTTGACAACCAGTGTTAGTGTATTTACGTCACTGTAACTTAGAGGTTCGGTAAAAGAGACCAATAGAATGAGTACTCGGTTTAAGAAATTAGCCCCAGATTGATTTGTTCAAATAAAACCCTTTGAAACAGTGCTCCAGCATGGCTGCAATCAAATGACTGAAAGAGATAAAGAATAAATGATTAATATTACTTACTTTTAATATATAGCCTTACTATGCCATAGCAAAAATTCACGAAAGTGAAAACATAAATGAAGCAAGAAAGAGAGCACAAATGTATGAGTTTATGCTCTACCACCAAGTGACTTGATATTAAGACCAATAATAGATGGCCCAGGATATGAATCTTGCCATCTGAGTAACGTCTTAGACATCATATTAAAAGTATTCATTGAAAATATTATAATTTTTATAAGAGAGGGCTTAAATTTGCTAAATTACCTTCTGGAAAAAATTGAAGAAATATATCTGATCGTATAGGTGCAGGTGTAGCTGTGTTGTAAGAAGATTGTTTCACAACTACATGGTTCTGGGTTCAGTCCCACTGTGTGGAACCTTAGGCAAGTGTTTTCTACTATAGCCTCAAGCAGACCAAAGACTTGTGAGTGGATTGGGAAGACAAAAACTGAAAGAAACCTGTTGTGTATATATATAAATGTATGTATATATATATAGGCAGAATTAGCTGAACATGTGCTGTTTGAGTAGTGCTCACTTAAGAAGTCTACAGAATAGCCAAAATTAGATGTCTGGTCTAAGGATTTTCCTGTCAGCATGGAGCAGTTGGCTCCCTTGTCAGCATGTATCTGCACTTTTCCTACAAGATTAAGAGTATTCTAACTCTTATTTCTAGCAATGTAGATGTGGTGGCACCCTTAGTCACACTTGGTGATTACTGAATTCTTCTTTGTGAGATTATATTGTGCTTAGCTGTTTATATTAATTATAT
>NC_068984.1:70439154-70441749 GCF_001194135.2 Octopus bimaculoides
ATATATATATAACTAAAAGAAGAAAAGTAAATGGAGATTAGGAAGTTAACAGTTAATTATTATTAACAAATTGGTCACCTTCGGTACTTACAGCCATTTCAATTAATACTCAATAATTTAATTACAAATTTGTACATTAAATTTGCACTTATGTGACATGAGCATAATTTCATCAGAGAAAAAGATGTACCTTGAGATGTTATATGTGGTAGTATCAATTCATTTCAGCAGACTGTTGAAATAAAGTTGATAAGTCCGCATATTTAATGTACAAATTTGTAATTAAATTATTGAGTATCAATTGAAACAACTGTAAGAAGGGAAGATGACCAATTTGTTAATAATAAATAATTATTAACTTCCTAATCTCTATTTTATTTTCTTCTTTTAACTGGATATAACTATATGCATCCCCATAACTTAGTAGTTCAGCAAAAGAGACTGGTAGAATAGATACCAGGTTTTAAAAAAATTAGTCCTAGGATTGATTTATTTGACTAAAGCAATGCTCCAGCATGGCCGCAGTCAAATTACTGAAGCAAGTAAAAAATAAAAGGTATCCATCAATACAGAGAATATTTATATCTCTTATGATTATAGAGTTGAAGTCATGAAATTCTGGTTAGATAACAAAAGAACATGGACCACCAAAGTGCATAGAAAAAGAAATAATCGTAAAAATACTAATATTTATTCAGAAGAACAGCCATTTTCTTTTTGAGGATAACTTTCACCATCAAAACTCCATCTCTGCTATGGAAATGAAAACAGGCTCAAACTTATGCACATTTAGTTATGGCTTGTTTCCATATCACTGAGATCCTAAAATCACAACAAAAATGAGGTATTCTTCTTTTAAATATATACAAAATAATGGGAAAATATATCTTGACAATTGTTTCTCTTTGTGAAATAAAAACATAGAAGAAAAAGAATTTGAAGTAATATTTAAAAGAATTAACTTTCAAAACTGCTGTCGCGTAAGATAAATTTAATTTATTTCATTTTCCCTTTCCATCTGTGTGACTGCACTCTTAACAATTGAAAGTGTAGCATCTGTTGATAAAATGCAAATATCTTCTTTGCATTTTTAAGATAAAGACCTGAAAGTATTTAGCTTTCAATATTTGTGTATAGGCATGGCTCAGGCGCAGGCATAGCTTTGTGGTAAGAAGCTTGCTTCCCACCCACATGGTTTTGGGTTCAGTCTCACAGCATGGCATCTTGAGCAAGTGTCTTCTACTGTAGCCTCATGCCAACTAAAGCCTAGTGAGTGGATTTGGTGGACAGAAACTGAAAGAAGCCTGTCGTATATATACATATATATATATATGTATATATTTGTGATTGTGTCCGTGTTTGTCCCTCCACCATCGCTTGAAAACTGATGTTGGTGTGTTTATGTCCCTGTAACTTAGCAGTTTGGCAATAGAGATTGATGTAATAAGTACCAGGCTTACAAAGAATAAGTCCTGAGGTCGATTTGTTCGACTAAAGGTGGTGCTCCAG
Source organism: Octopus bimaculoides (assembly GCF_001194135.2). Taxonomy (NCBI): domain Eukaryota; kingdom Metazoa; phylum Mollusca; class Cephalopoda; order Octopoda; family Octopodidae; genus Octopus; species Octopus bimaculoides. Next base: position 70,440,664 of record NC_068984.1, read on the forward strand.
CATGGCCACAATCAAATGACTGAAACAAGTAAAAGCGAAAAAGAGAGAATATATATGTGTGTGGAGAGAGAGAGAGAGAGAGAGAAAGAGAGAGAGAGAGAGAGAGAGAGAGAGAGAGCGTGCAATGGGTAAATTGTCGCCATTTTATATTTTTAATTTCGCACATGCGCATTGTTTGTTTTTTATGTTGTCAACTACACTGCATAGTGAGGTCAGTTGGGCACCATCTCTGAGTAAAACAGCACCATGGCACATGTCAATCTACCAGAAATTTCGAAATGACCTGCTGTACTGCTGCTTGACATTCACATCAGAAACTCCAGTACAAACATTTCAGAGTGTTTGGCTGTTAATCTGAGGACATATACCAAGAGTGATAAAAGTCAAACATCCAGTCAACATCATTGTGTTTGCAGTGATCACTAGTGATGGTGACGTTATGCCTCCATTCATCTTTCCATACAGCTCCAGATTCAACATGGAGGCCTCCATCAAGTGCTCGCAGGAGGTAGTACTGCCCTAGGTCAAGATGATGGCTACTGGAAGACCTTATGTCTGGCAGCAGAACTCTGCACCAAACCACACAAACAGGAAAACCCAGTCATGGCTGTCAGATAATTTCTGCGACCACACCACCCCTAACATCTGGCCACCTAACTCCCCAGACTGCAATCTCCTTGATTATTATGTGTGGGAACAGTTGAGCGAGAGACCAACAAAACTCCTTGTAACACCAAAGATGAACTGAAGGCAAGAATTATGGCAGCATTCACCAACTTAAACAAGGAGACCGTCCAGAAGAGTTGCAGGAGATTTCGAAGTCGTCTGGAGGCCATGGTTGAAGTCAGTGGCGATTTTGTTGAATAAATTTACTCTTTTGTATTTCAAGATATTTTTATGCAATTTTGGTAAATATATCTGTTAAAATGAAATTTCAGTGTTATTTTCATTTTTGGGTAATTTAAACAGTTTATTCAACACGCCTTCCATATAAGGACACAATATGCCTGTCATACATAAATAATATATGCAATAGTATAAAACCAAAATCCTAATAAGTAGGAAGGTAGATAAAACACAAACCCC
>NC_068984.1:70441759-70441949 GCF_001194135.2 Octopus bimaculoides
TGCGACCACACCACCCCTAACATCTGGCCACCTAACTCCCCAGACTGCAATCTCCTTGATTATTATGTGTGGGAACAGTTGAGCGAGAGACCAACAAAACTCCTTGTAACACCAAAGATGAACTGAAGGCAAGAATTATGGCAGCATTCACCAACTTAAACAAGGAGACCGTCCAGAAGAGTTGCAGGAG
>NC_068984.1:70444097-70450235 GCF_001194135.2 Octopus bimaculoides
ACACACACACATATATATACATACATATATATATATAAAATAAATATTTATATTTCGTCTATATAAAATATATGGGTAGATGATGTGTTACAATGGTGAATATCTTAATGAAATGATGTAATTCTGAATGAAAATAAACATGTCAGTTGAGATACGATAGCATAATTGGAATGAAGATTTATAACCATGTTAATGGCAGTTCACCTTCAAAAGATGAATTAGTGAGTGTATCTCATTGGCTAATTTAAATGTTTCTGAATTATTTATATCCTAATGGACACTATTGAATAGTTTAAGAAATAATTTCCTCTCCAGAGTTAGCTTTAAGTTGCAAAACTAATAATTAAAACTATTTGGTTACTTCCTCATTAATCTCTAGTCTTTGCTTCTTATCATTTATATTTTTATATTTAATATTTTCTTTGATTCTTCTGTTTGTCTTTCAGTTTATATTTTTGACATATTCCATTTCAATTCCCTCTTTCTGTCTGTCTCAGTTTCTGTCTGTTTGTCTCTCTATCTCTTTTTTTCTCTAAATTTCTTTATTTTGAATTGTTTTGACTAGGAAGATGAGGAGGAAAAAATAACTAGAACAAAAATGACCTATATATAAATTATTTATTTTTTACTTTAAAAATATCGTATTCCAGTCATCTTGTATCAACAGAATACTTTATACAATTTTAGAATTTTTATCATGTCCAGCAGCTTAAGTTACACGTGCACTGAATTGTGCATATGTATCTGCAAGTATGTCTGCATGTGTCATTGTATATGCATCTACATGTGTATGTATATCTCTGAGTATGTATATGCATGTATACGGGAGCATTTTCTCATAATATTTGTGTCTTTCGTGTTTGATCTTAGCTCCGTTTGCCTCCTTATCAAGGTAAAACTACTCCATGTAACGATTCAGTTGTTTAACTCAAAAATCAGCCCTGACCAATCAGACATGTAATCAAATGCATTCCTGGCATGATCTCTTTTTGTCCTGCTTCCCCACCCCCCACTGTAGTTTATCTAGAATTACATTATCCATTGTCTTCTGATGGTAGGACATGATATAAAAGAAATCTAACCAGTATTTCTAACAGGTTGAATGAACACATACACTTTCTCCATTGCTTTAATTCAGTTGAATAATTTGATTTGATCTACAGATCCAACACACCAGATAAATCAGGTTTTAACCAGATTGGCAACCAACCTGTACACTCTAAATACAATGGTTTACAGACAAGGTTCAGAAAAGTAAATTAAGTATGTTGCATATCTAATTTCTTTGTGTATGCATCAGAATTGTGATTGTTGTATTCCAAGATCAAGTTCTGTGAAAGATGACATTGTCCTTCGTCCTTTCAGTGTCAATAAAATTAGTAGCAAAGGTGGTGAGCTGGCAGAAATGTGAGCAAGTCAGGCGAAATGCTTAGCAGTGTTTCATCTGTCTTCACATTCTGATTTTAAATTCCAGCCCGCAGGTTTACTTTGCCTTTCATCCTTTCGGGGTCGATAAACTAAGTACCAGTTGCATACTGGGTCGATCTAATTAACTGTCCCCCCACCACCACCACCAAAAAAAAAAAAATGTCGGGCCTTGTGCCAGGAGTAGAAAAGAATAAAATTAAAATAAGTAACAGTTAAGTACTGGGGTCAGTGTAATCAACTTACCCCTCCCCTCATAATTACTGGCCTTGTACTAAAAATTAGGAAGAATTTTAAGATGAGGATGAGGATGAGGAGGATAAAGAGGATTAGGATGAGGGGATGATGATGACCACAATGATGATGATGACAACCATGATGAATAGGTGTCTGAAATAGATTTGACATATTTCAGTTATTCTATTATTCTATTATATGTTTCAGCCCGAAGGCTGTGGCCATGCTGGGGCACCAAGAGTGAATGGACCTAAAAAGTGATGCTTAGAGTAGTGCTATTACAGTGATTTTAGATACATTGAGTTGAATTCCTACCAAAGTCAAATCTATCTTTCATCCTTCCAGGGAAAATAAAACAAGTACAAATGCAGGGCAGTAATTTCATGAAGGTGTAAGAATTTTGAAGCATATGCTTTGCTGTATTTGCTCCAGCTCTTTGCTTTCTGAAATCATGTAATCACCATGACCTACTTGAGTGGTATATGTAATCCATAGCCTAGTTTAACAGACAACAAAGGTATGTTTTGCCTTTTTTTGCCTTTTTTTTCCCCTTTTGTTAGCATTCAGTCTAGATTTCCATTTGGAGGATAACTTCTTCCTTTCTCCCCATCAGAAGAGGAATTAGAGAATACTGATGATAATGATGATGATGATGATGATGATGATGATGATGATGATGATGATGATGATGATGATGATGATGATGATGATGATGATGATGATGATGATGAAGATGATGATGATGATGATGAAGATGATGATGATTATGACGACGACAACGATGACGCTGATGATGACGATGACGACGACGTTGATGGTGTCTTTTATTTGGCCTTTTTGCTTTTTTTGCCCGCATTCAGCATTGATTTCCATTTGGAGGATAATTTCCTGCTTTCACAGGTTCGAAGACCGTGTGAAAGGTGATGGCTGCTTCCTTTCCTCCTGACAAGAAAATAAAAGATATAAATATGAAAAAAAATATATTTAAGGTGAGTTTAGTTGCAACATTATTGTATGACTTTATCTATTATATGAATTATTTTTGGAGTGGGATGCTTTGTGCCAAGAATCACTGATGATGGGTTGTTTATGGGTGTGTGGAAGGGTTCTAATTATGGGTGAAAAGTATGCTGGAACAGGTGTTGTTGATTTTAATGCTGTTTAACTCAAGGTCAGTTCTTATTGAACTGTTCTATGTCCAGAGGCATTCAAGCCAAAACTGGCTTGTCTTTTTTTTTAGCCGGTGTGGCTGTGTGGTAAGAAACTAGCTTCCCAACCTCATGGTTTTGGGTTCAGTGCCATTGTGTGTTGTGTGGCACCTTGGGCAAGTGTCTTCTACTCTAGCCTCAGGCTGACCTAAGCCTTGTGAGTGGATTTGGTAGACAGAAACTGAAAGAAGCCTGTCATACACACACACACACACACACACACACACACACACACACACACATATATATGTATGTATGTATGTATGTACATGTGTATATGCCTGTTTGTGCTTATACCACTACCACTTGACAACTGGTGTTGGTGTGTTTACATTCCCGTAACTTAGTGTTTTATCAAAACAGATCAATAGAATAAGTACCAGGCTTTAAAAACAAAAAAGTCTTGGGGTCGATGTGTTCAACTAAAAAGAGCCTCCAAAGCAGTGCCCCAGCATGGACACAGTCAAATGACAGTCAAGCAAGTAAAAGATAACAGGAAAGATAAAAGATATCAAAAACTACATCATATAATGTATTCCTTTTCAAAGAGCAGGGTATGATTTGAAGTAGATTTGGATGTTAATTATAGCAGATTCACTGGTGGCATAGAAAATTCCAGTTGGTTGATGTGGCTGATGATAGAATATATACACATCTAAATGTTAAGTACCTTCATATGCATGTTTTTCTTTTTATTTTAATAATAATTGTATTTCACTTGTATCCAACATCCCCTGTTTGTGTTTATGTGTCATTTGTGATGTTTGTGTACTACTCAGCTAAACATACTGTTAATAATATGCTTACACAGCATTTTTCTAAACTTGTAATAATAGCTATCTAGGTTTTGACCTTAGTCCAAGACCTTGACAATTCAACAACCTATCACTCTGCATATATAATACTTCTTGAATGTTGTTAGATAAAAATTCCCTCATGATAAGTTTAATTTCAGGCATCAATCCTTTTTATCATGAACTCAGTATATATTCTACTTTTGACTTTGTGAAAATTTGGTGAATTGTGACTATTGACAAAAAAAAAAAAAAAAAAAAAAATGTGTTTAAACTGACTACGCATCATTATAAAACTTTATAGAAAACAAATTCACCATTGTGTTACATATAACATAAAAGTAAAGTTAATCCAGTAAATATATATTTTCATAAACTGCTTGCAAAACACGATAAAACAGCAAATCTGAGAACTGAAAAGTGAAGGGAATTATTCTATGTGAATGAATTTAAGTGATAGGAAAACAAAAATTTATAGACACACTTTTGCTTGTTTTAAGATTTTTTCTCTAACTTTTTCTTTCCTTTTTTGTTTAATGTTGCAAATTTACTGCATTTTCACAGGTCTTGGTAACCAGGAGTATGATCACATACATGATACAACCATTTCACTTTAGAGGGATCTGTTTTCATTTTAAATTTGTGCTGCATTGTAATAAAAATTCATTCACATAGCCTTATCTCTCCCTTTTCCTCGATTGGCACCCACCATATCGATTTCTTTTATTTATCACCTAGTTTTTTTTTTACATCAGTTTAATGATGAGAAAAATGGAAACCATTACATACACTTGAGTGAGTCCTAGGGAAAAAAATAGCCTGCTGATATTATTTTTGTTGGTGAAAAGGAGCTGGATTAAAAATATGAAGTTTATTGTCACATCTGTGAGTTACTATGGAAACAAAAGTGCCATATAACTGCTTCTATAAATTGATATGACTGTATACCAAGCCACAAGCATTATACAAAAATATTCATTTACCATTTACAGTTTTCATGCATCCCAAAGGTACATAGGATCACTGGTCATGTTTAATTTCTGAAGCACTTATAAGAAAGCATTCCGCAGAGTAAATAAATATATTTCAACTATTTTATCACTAAACACTCCCCACCTCTTAAAAAGGCTATACACACTATATGTTATACTATATACTATATCCAACCTCATCTGCCAACCTAGGAGCTTTTACTTGGCTGTTCAGCTGACTGAAATTAACAACCAAATTTCCATCAAATCATACTCTGCTGTCATTAAAAAATATACACACATCACATGTACAAAAAAGTGAGAGAGTGTCATTACTGCATTGCCTCTGGCTATAGGTCTGTTCAATCAGGGATAACTTGAGGCATAAAACCAACAGTCATAACAACTATTCCCTAACTACAACACTTAATCACACTCAGTAGAACCATCAGTGATAGGGGCAGGGACAGGTTGTTGCATATAATTTCTTCATATAAAAATTTATGTCCTACAGAGTAATCTGAAGTAAGAAGAAATGAATTCCATTTCCAAGAGTGGTGTAATTGATACTGCTGGCTTCAGTTTGAATGCCATTTGATTAACATCAACAATAAAAAGTTCCAGCTGGTCAATGTTCTTAGATGGCAGGAGAGGGTATATTGGATGGCTAAAAGCCAAAAGAGGCTATAACAAGCAGTAAGTACAACAAAGAGAAGAAGATTTAGGTTTGTTGGTTAGTGGCGGTGGTAGTGGTCGTGGTGATGGTTTTAACAACTAGCTTATTTTCAAGTGAGTGGAGGCTGTTGTAATAAGGATAGAATTGGCAGAGAGAGAAGTCAGCGTATCTGTAAGTGAGCCAGAGATCGTAGAGTACGTTAGATGCTGAATCTGCAAGAATCCACAAGATAAACGTCTTGTAGATGCAATCTATAATGTTTCATGGAGTACTTATTGTGGGACAAGAGCACAAAATCTATTAATCTCTTAATTAATTGGCATATCTTCTTAAACTCGTGCACATTGCAAAGACACATATGCAAAGTTTCAAAAGCATATGGACAAATATATATGCATATAAAGATTTTCAGATACATGTAGACAAGCAGACATATTTATGCAAATGCTCACAGATTTAGACTCAGAACTTCAGTATATCATCAGTTGAAATCATGACAAAATCTTGTATGAAATTTAAGAAATATGTATGACAAGGTAACTATGAAATACATTATTTTAATATAAAATATACTTCACAGACAGGTGCCACATGGATGTTTGATAAGAAGTTTGCTTCCCAACCCCATGGTTCTCAGTTCAATCCCAGTGTGTTGCACCTTGTGAAAGTATTTTCTATTACAGACCTGGGCAGACAAAAGCCTTGTGAATGGATTTGGTAAGCAGAAAATTAAAGAACCTATCATGTATATACATATATGCATACATCTATGTATGCATGTGTGTGTGTGTGCATATGTATATATATATATATATATATATATATAT
>NC_068984.1:70450772-70451827 GCF_001194135.2 Octopus bimaculoides
ATATATATAAATATATATATGAATGTATGTATATATCTATGCACGTCTTTGCGTTTGTATTTGTCCCTAACCATTGCTTGACAACTGGTGTTGGTTTGTTTATGTTCTCCTAACTTAGTGGTCTGGCAAAGGAAACTTATACAATAAGTGTCAGATTTCAAAAATATAAATACTGGTGTTGATTCTTTTGACTATGAACCTTTCAAGGTGGTGCCCCAACATGGCCACACTGAAATGACTGAGACAAGTAAATAGCAAAAGATAGATATGATATATGCAGTTATTATCTTAATGGTTTGTTTGGGCATGTACATATGTAAGTGTATATTATATAAAAGCAACCAGGAAATCAGCATCTAAGTTTTGTATTTATGTCTAAATTCATTTAGATAAAATGCATTAATGTTCTGTATAAATGTCAAAGTTTGTGTTCTGTCTCACATCCCTCTCTTTCTTTCTGTCACTTTGCTTCCTCCCAACCCAAACCCACCAATATGTATATTTAGTTGTCAAGCTGTTTGTCAATACAGCAGTCTGTTTTGCTCAACATGTATAAAGATTCATTTAATTGAATAGTGATATGTTTTTGTTTTTTTCAATCTCTCCCTCCTCTTCCTTTCTATCTCTATCCACATATGTAGGAGAGCAAATATGCATGTAATTCATGTATGTGTAGGTGTGTGTGTGTGTGATTATATATATATATATATATATATATATATTTGTATGTATGAATGAGTGTACACACTCACATATATACATATATATATATATATATATACATGTGTGTGTGTGTGTATTTACATACATATATATATATATATATATATATAGGGAGACAGAGAGGGAGAGAGAGATGTATACATACATACATACATACATACATTCATACATTTCTATGTATGAATGTGTGTACACATATGTGTGTGAGTGTGTTTGTGTGTGTGTGTGTATGTGTGTAACTATATGTATGTATATATATGCATATAGAGAAAGAGAGAGAGGGGGAGAGAGAGAAGAAGAAGAAGAAGAAGAAGAAGAAGAAGAAGAAGAAG
>NC_068984.1:70451837-70452634 GCF_001194135.2 Octopus bimaculoides
AAGAAGAAGAAGAAGAAGAAGAAGAAGAAGAAGAAAAAGAAGAAGAGGAGTAGCAGCTATGAACCATTTTCGAAAAAGAAAGAAAATTCTATTGGTGACTTCTGTTATTTAGAATCTTTGTTTGCTATTTTCAAAACAAATTTTTCAAAGCAGCGCTCTGGCTTTGCGTGATATGCATTGATTACTTGCATGCTGTCACAATAGGTTTAAGTAAAAACTTTTAATAATAATAATGATGATGGTGATGATAACGATTATGACGACGAAGAGGTAGAGAATACCAATGATGATGATGATGATGATGATGATGATGATGACGATGTTGATGGTGTCTTTTATTTGCCAATAAAATCATTTTTTTTTTTTTCTCCCAACATAGATTTTGTCTAAATGTAAATAATTGCTTGCCAACATATGACAGAGAGTTATTATAAGAAATTGTCAATGCAAATGTCCTCTGAAAGTTGTTTTGTTGGTGGTGTGGAGGGGAAAGAAAAGGAAAAAAAAAATACACATATATTTTTTCTAAATATAATCTTACACCTGGCAGGAGTCTAATGCTGTTTAATATTCCAGAAAACTATAAATGTTATACGTAATTATGACAGAATATGATATCTTTCATGTGAGATAATGACAGTTTATTGGTAAAATCATAACTTTGGTGGTAAGTGAAAAGTAATGTTGCCAAGTTTTGGGAGCATAGTATCTGTTTATGTATCTGTCTTCAGGGTAAACTTAAGTTATTTTCGTATTTTTGTTTATGTGTGTGTGTGTGTGTGTGTGCGTGTGTTTGT
>NC_068984.1:70452644-70453333 GCF_001194135.2 Octopus bimaculoides
GGGGGGGGGGGGCTGTGTTCTTTCGGTCAAATATTGTGCAGCAAAATAATCATAGGTCATTTCTTTAGCTTTTCTCTCTCCAGTAGTAGAACGTGAGTTATCATGAGTCAGTATTTAACATGGAAAATATGTATCTTACACTAAACTTCTCCAATGCAATTAAACTTTGTAGCTTTATTGTCGTGATTTAAAAGAGTGACTAGTTGTACATTTAGTATTTTCAAAGCATATACACTGCAAGCTATGCCAAAAATATGGAACGGCAGCAGAAAAAAGATGGCATAGATGTATCCCAGAAAAGGCCTCAGTTAATTACAAAGCAACCATACATCATAGAGACAGAGTGATCAAGACTAATAGACCAGATTCATTACTTTTAACATGTGTTATGAGGTAAAAATCTGCACTCTTGAAAGTTGTGATCTATTATCATTCAATGATGATCCAATCAGAAATCAGATGTGATATGAGTTTATCATGGAGAGGAACAAATGGTAAAATAGACTGACTATTGCTGAGCACGCAACAGTTCCTACATTGTGGGTTATAGCTTATGTAAACACAACTGGAAAAGCTGGAGTATGTGTTATGGAAGGCTGTTTCATGTGATTGCGATCTTAAGGATTTAAACAAATTGGTTCTGTGTCAAGAATGTGAATATTATTAAACACACACACACACACACACAC
>NC_068984.1:70453343-70454953 GCF_001194135.2 Octopus bimaculoides
ACACACACACACACAACACACCACACACAACACACCACACACGTGCACACACATATGAATGTAATCATGGCTGAGTGTTCAAGAAATTTGCATCTTAACAATAAGCTTCCAGACCCAGTCCCATTGCTTTTATAATATCAGGTAAAATTTCTAAGTGAAGACAGTTACAACCCTGCTATAACCCTAATTCTAATGTTGATTTTCATTTTCAGAATTAGAAAATACTTCTATTCTGAGCATTTTCTAACACTTAAGTGCCAAATATGAGATTTAGACATTAGAAAAAATCTTTGTCGTTTGATAATTAAGCAAACTTTCACTTACCAACAAGACACAACCCCTTTTCTTTTCTTCTACTACTTGTGCAACAGTCCCTACCCCTACTTCTGTATAGTAGTAATTAGTGTACTACATCACATATACCTACTAAATATATCTATTTGTCCTCCTCACACAATTGCATCTGTTTATTCTACACACCATTCAAAACACTTTGTTCAATTTTTACTCCCACAGAATAGAATTTCTTAATCATTGACATTTTCGCAAAAAAATTTGTTGTTTAAAATTACAATCTGAAAGCGATTGCATTGGGAGACTAGCATTATAATATTGTTAGAAATAGCAATCAAATCTCCTCCAAATCATGTCCTGGTGTTTCAAAAAGTAGCATAACTACATCAGATGTGTGCATGAAAAATTTAAGCAGATGATGCCTAGAAAACTTTTGCACAATCAGGGGTGAATTGGGGTTAAGAACCAACACCAACAACAACATGTAAGATTCCTTTATCTGAGATGGCCATGTGAAAATATGAATATTTCTCTTTTATAAAATAATTTTTATACTTAGTACAAAGTACAAAGCCAGTAATTGACTGGTTTATCTTTTTATTGACTCTGGACACCTAAATAGGAAAGTCAATAAGAGTAAGGTGTGAGCTATACTAAATAAACTAAATGAAACAAATTATTTAGTTTGGCAATCTACCAATACCATCGATCTACTGTTTTTTTTTTTTAGTCAATGAGGGAGTTTTTGAGTGCTCATGCAACTTACTAGAAATAGCAGCTAAATATAATCAATTTACTCTACACCACCTTTCATAACTGATTAGCCCAGTAACCTGGGCTAATCAACCTCAAAGTTGACTAATATCAATAATAATAATAATAATAATAATAATAATAAACCATAAGAGCATCACAACAAACCACAGCATATACTCAAGGCACACAGAGCTGCGCTCAGTAGTGAAGTGAAAGCATGCTATAAAAATAAAACTACTGAATAATAATAATAATTATTATAATAGTGGCAGGGGTCTTATACAGCTGGAAAACAATTATAAAATAACCACCATAGGACTGCAAAAATACCTACTCCAGAAGCAAGGAAAACTAATACAAATAGCCACAAAACACAAGCAAAACAAAAAAACTGTTTTCAGTATTTATGGAAGCTGACAAATACAAACAAGAAGTTATACTACCTAACAAATACGAAGAAGAAGAAGAAGAAGAAGAATAAGAATAAGAAGAAGAAGAAGAAGAAGAAGAAGAAGAAGAAGAAGAAGAAGAAGAAGAAGAAGAAGAAGAAGAAGAAGAAG
>NC_068984.1:70455213-70462571 GCF_001194135.2 Octopus bimaculoides
GCCTCCCCACCAGAAATTACTAAAAACATATAATGAAAAGAAACATAACAAGTAACTGTAGAATATGTGGAGATCGACAAGAAACAATAAATCATATTATCTCTGGCTACCCAGTCCTGGCTAAGAAGGAATATATTCACAGACACGACAGAGCTGGGACCTATATACACTGGAAGCTATGCCAACACTATGGAATAACAACAGAAAAAAGATGGTATAAACACACGCCAGAAAAGGTCACAGAAAACGAGAAAGCAACCATACTCTGGGATATGCCAATACACACAGATAGAGAAATTAAGGCAAATAGACCAGATATAGTTGTCAAAGGTCATGAAGAAAAAAAATGGTTTCTAACTGATGCATCAATACCAGCAGATGACAACGTTTCCCTAAAAGAAATGGAAAAACTTTCAAAATACAAAGACCTGGAAATAGAGGTAACTCGAATGTGGAATCTAAAAACAGAAACAATTCCTATCATAGTAGGTGCCTTAGGTATGATAAAAAAATATTCAGACAAATGCATAACAAAAACACCAGGATTTACAAATATATATAACATACATAAAATTTCACTACTGGGCTCTGCACACATCCTACGCAAAACACTTTCAATACAGTAACTATAAGAGCAACCACAGCACATACCCAAGGCACACAGAGCTGCGCTCAGTAGTGAAGTGAAAGCACGTTATAATAAAAATAAAACTACTGAGCAATAATAATAATAATAATAATAATAATAATCAGCTTCTCTCCATTCTGATAAGAAGATTTATTATAACAAGCAAGAAATTAAATCTGTTTACACTATGAAATGCAGAAAAATTGAGAAAATGTGAAATTAATCATTCAAGCTTCAGTTTTGGGGTGGATGCAGTTATAAACAATAGATTATAATATAGTGAGTTAAAAACCTGTCAGAGGGAAAATGGTTAAAGGCTTTTTCTAATTTAGTTGTAATGCTAGTACTTTACTAGTTCCTTATTTTATGAAGCCTAGAGGAATGAAACACAAAGTTGACCTTGGTAGAATTTGATATCAGAACATAAAAATAGAAAGCAAAAGCATATTGTGTTTTGTCTGATGATCTAACGATTCTGCTAATCCACTTCAACAAATAATAATAACAACAATTCTTTCAACTATATAGATACATCATCATCCTCATCATCATCATTATTTAACGTCCATTGTCCGTTCTAGTATGAGTTGGACAGTTTGACCGGGGCTGGTTAGCTGGACGACTGCACCAGATTCCAGTCTGAATTGGCATGGTTTTATATGGCTGGATGCCCTTCCTAATGTCAACTACTCCAAGAGTGTAATGGGTGTTTTTATGTGCCATTTGTGTGACACCAGTATCTGCCATGACTGTGATTTTGCTCGGCTTGATGGGTTTTTTCTTTAAGCACAACATAATGCCAAAGCTCTTGGTCATTGTCTCCGTGAGGCCCAACACTTGAAAGGAACTCAGCTACTTTGGTTCCATGAAGCCCAAAGCCTGAAGTTTTGAAGAAGGGAGCTAGTTGCTCACATCGACTCCAGTGCTCATCTGGCACTTATTTCATCATCCCCGAAATTGATTAACAGGTATTGATTAACAGCCACAGCCAGGTGCCCATCCTGTCACTAAGGAATTGCTTTTCATGCAACGGGTCTCTTATTTTGTATATTTTTGATGATGCAAAGCTAGAATACAATTTGTTAACTGGGGAAATGAAAACAACTCCCACCCCCAATTGATGCCTAGCAGTCTTTGTAGAACCACAAGTATAAACAAAGACACATATATACACACACATGTGCATACACACACACACGTGCACATACACACATATGCACACACACATACACACACACACACACACACACAAATGTACACACACATGAGGGTTATAACAAGCTTTTTGCAGTTCCTGTCAACAAAATCCACACCCAAGGCTTCGGTCAGTCTAGGACTAAAGTGGAAGACATATACCCCAGGTGCTATTCAATGGCACTGAACCCCAAACTACGTAGTTGTGAAATAAACTTTTTAATTACACAAGTATGTTTGCAATTAATTTTAAAAAAAGGAAATCTGTCATTGTGCTATTTTATTTTCAGGGAAATTTAATACATCCCTGTGCAATCAAATATATTACAACACCAAATATGACTTTTTGAATTAACATAGTAATGTTGAAATGAGATTTTTGTTATTTCAGCTACATTGTTTGTCATAATATCAAATTCTCCAGGTAATTCTAGGGAAATGTTGTTTCTTAGTAATATTGTCTAGTCAGGACAAAGTAGAGGATAATAATGCTATTACTGAAACTGCTATGTATGGTCTAAGATTATGCTCAGAAATTATACTGATATCATCAGCTTGTGCTAAATCATATTTTTGTTCTATCGTCATTTGAATAAATTGTTTATTTATAATTATGTTGTTCATTTTTGTTGATTATATTTATTTTTGTAACAATTCCAACCCTAAAATAAGTGAATTTAATTACTTAAAATGTGTTTTTAATGCTTTCGTATTCAACCTGTACCATTACAATCACACCGAATTCTGATGGCTAAGAATAAATTTCCATAATTCCAAGTTCACTTCATGGATGTTATTCTCATAGTCAGTAATATTTTTATTATTATTATTTTTTTATGATTATTTTTTGAATAGAAATGTTCAAATGCAATTAGTTTTAAAAGAGGAATTCTGTCAAAACAAAGCCAAATCAATAATCTAGCTCAGGAAAAAGAAAGTAAGGAGACAAAAATAAAAGACCCACCATCACTACCACCACCGGTAGCATCACAACAAGCATCTGCATCATTACCATTAAGGTATTTTTCTTCATTATTGATCATTTGAAAACTAAATAGAAAAGAAATCAATATAAAAAACACATTGAAATCAGAAATGAAACAGCTTTTTGGGTGGTTATGCTACAGGTTAAACTCTTCCCTAATGCACATAACACATAGAAATTGCATTTGCTGAGAATTTTCTTGAAATGACTTCATTTTATATTAGAGGAAACAATATCTTGAGTTATTCTTGGATCCCTTCAAAAGCCAATTGAAAGAATAAAATAAAATAAAATAAAATAAATGTCTGGTGTTTTATTTTTCAATTTCTAATTATTCTTTTTTAAAATATTATACAAAACTTGCTACATAATGTTCAGTTATGTCATTATCATGATCTCTCTTCTGGCTAGACAATACTAAATACTAGCTGAAAAAAATTCAGCACCAACAGACAATACTACACAGCAACAGTAATACAATGCAGCAACAGACTATATTGAATCTGAAATTAACAGTACTGTGTATTTCAAAGAAACACATTGGTATTATAAACAAAATATATTTTTGCTGTTTAACCCAAGATCAATTCCTGACTGAGGAAACCTATTGTTAAAAGCATTCCAGTGGATACCATTACATCTTATTTTTAAGAGATAATATATCTAGGACAATACTATCCAATGTAATCCTTTATTTTAATATTTTAGAGTATGATTTGAAATTTCATGGTGATCTAGTTACTATTTCTGACTGGTCAAGCAATCAGATAAATTTCTTGCTTGTTCAATAATCAGATATGCTTGATTCCTACCTGGAAATTCAGCACAATTTTGTGGTCAATTCTATTATCACCTGTTTGAGATACCTGATTGGTTAAAGTACTTTTATCATAATAAAACTATTCTTTTGAACATCAAATGTATTTAGTGAAATATCTCAAAAATGCTTTCCCAGATACATCAATAAATGGATACACTGGAAAAGTGCATATTGAATTTCTCTTTACCTAATCCAATACATATAATTTAAACACATACTTCTGCAGATTAGTAGCACTATAGAAAAGCAAACAAATTTTTCAAAAGGCAATTACTGTTGAGAGGACAATTATTGTGGGAAATAAAATTACAAGTAGGAACAAAGATAGTATTATTGATGTTGGAAAAAGTTTTTGAACTGAAATGGTTAATTGAGAAAGGAAAAGTTTTTTACTACAAGAATAGTTAATTTTGATTGAATTGCTGCTAAAAACCTTATGTCTTTTATCACTGAGAAAATGTAAAGACATTAAATTTACAAAACATTTGGCAATAGTTTGTTCCATTTTTCATAATTGCTCATAGATTTGTGAGGTTTCAGTGCTAGCAAAATATAATATATAATTCTATACTTAGTATTGCATATTCTCTTTCCTTCCTCTTGTTCACACTTAAATGTTTATACACACACACACACACACACACACACACACACATACACGTATGTGTGTGCAAATTACAAATCATATACATGGAAATTAGTTCATGCCGATGCCAAAATTTATATGTAGTTTTACCTTAAGTAATAATTTTCACCAGAATTTGCCGAAACAATCACTCTTGCAAATTTCATATAATAAAATCATAGGTTACTCTCTAAACTGCTGAAATGTGTTAAACATTAAAAAAAAATGTAGAATTTAAACAATAAAACTATTTATTTACACAAGATCATAGCTACACATTTTTTTTTATTTGTTGACCAGAATTCAAATGTATAATGTTTTAAATAGTCAACTATTCTTATGTTCACATGTTTACATTCAGCTTTAAAAATATATCAAACGTACAGAAATATTGAAAACATATTAAACATACAGAAATATTAAAAAAAAACCTACTCTGTATTTTCTTTGTCAAGTATAAGGCATAAAATAGTTTTCTTGTTTTCTTTTCTCTTGTGAAAACCATTTCTTGAAGAATTCTGGAACAGGTAAATAAGCATTGAAGTACTTGCAATTTCTGTGAATTTTGATTAAAATGTTTTTTCTGTGCATTTTACAAATAATACTATTAATTGTAACCTTTCTTCAATTTCATTCACAGGACATGAAGATTTTTTCTGTAAAGGTAGGTGGTTATTTGTGAAACATTATTACATTTTTTTTGTTCATATGGGCAAAAGAAAAATGTCTATTTTGTTTTCATAGGAGTGAGTAAAATGAAATGACACAATCAGAAATGAAAACCACATTATAAACAGGATCTCCTGTAGCTTACGTTGGGAAAGCTCACAATAAATTAAAACTTAATTACCAGTAAGTTTAGGATAAATTAACTAATATACATAATTATTTCTCACACAGCAGGTCAAAAGTAGTACATTTCTAAGAAAGTTAGTATAGTTAGTAGAGCAAAAAATATTATTAGTTTATGACTAGTATTTCATTTCTCAACCACAGAACAATGAAATACAATTTTCTCTGGCAAGATTTGAACTGAAAATATAGACAAACTGAAACTAACTATTGTAAAGCGCTTTCTCAGTACTGTTGTTGCAGCAGATACCATCTTTAAGAAGGTATGAATAATTAATCTTAACTAAGTCCAATACCAACTGTGGTAGAAGAAGAGCACAGTTAATTGAATCAAAGCTTGTTGAATTAACACTCTATCTTATTAAGAGCAGTGTAATGAATGTTATCTAGGAAAAGCACACTTGACCTTAGTAATGGGATTTGAGTTAAAAGCTAAAGCATTCAGTATTAAATTATATTTAGTAAGTCTTCTATTCCAGTAGTCTGCTGTGTTGGTTATAGCCAGCTGCTGAAATAATAAGGTTGGATTTGACTGCTTAGACTCAACTAACTCCAATCAGATAATGGAAAACAAACAAATTGAAAATAATGAGGATGATAATAATTATAATGATTGTTTCTAACATAGGCACAAGGCAACAGATTTGTGTTGAGGGGTTTAAGTTAATTACATTGACACCAGTACTTGACTAGTATGTTATTCTATCAATGTTGGAAGAATGAAAAGCAGAGGTAGTCACAGTGGGGATAGAACAGATAATCTAAAAAGCCACAATAAATACTACAAAGAATTTAACCCAATGCTTTAATAATTCTGCTAATCTACAACCCTTAACTATGATTATAATTCAAGTTTAACTTAGTCAAACCTACATTAAACATCCATTAGTCTCTTCTTTATCAGTTCATTGCTTGCCATTTGCTTGCAT
Organism: Octopus bimaculoides; assembly: GCF_001194135.2. Classification (NCBI taxonomy): domain Eukaryota; kingdom Metazoa; phylum Mollusca; class Cephalopoda; order Octopoda; family Octopodidae; genus Octopus; species Octopus bimaculoides. The sequence continues at coordinate 70,461,247 of NC_068984.1, forward strand.
CCAAGTTTTTTTACAAGTAGATATGAGTATATGAGCTTCATATGATGGCACATTTCTGCAAGTCTCTTGTCTCTGTTATATATTCATCAGTCATGACTATTAGTGATTAATTAGTAGTCTTCATAAAAAACATATTTAGTTATATTTTTTTTATTTTGAAATAGGCGCAGGAGTGGCTGTGTGGTAAGTAGCTTGCTTACCAACCACATGGTTCTGGGTTCAGTCCCACTGCGTGGCACCTTGGGCAAGTGTCTTCTACTATAGCCTTGGGCCAACCAAGGCCTTGTGAGTGGATTTGGTAGACGGAAACTGAAAGAAGCCCGTCGTATATATGTATATATATGTATGTGTGTCTCTGTTTGTCCCCCCAACATCGCTTGACAACCGATGCTGGTGTGTTTATGTCCCCGTAACTTAGTGGTTCGGCAAGAAAGACCAATAGAATAAGTACTAGGCATACAAAGAATAAGTCCTGGGGTCGATTTGCTCGACTAAAGGCGGTGCTCCAGCATGGCCGCAGTCAAATGACTGAAACAAGTAAAAGAGTAAAAGAGTAAATACATCCATAGCAGCAAGTCTAGATCAACCCATAATGGTCACTATGCAAAATAACATTCACATATCACTCAGTAATTCATTGTAGAATTTTAATAGAATAAATTTACATTCACCCAATTTATTCTCATTCTTTTACTGGCTTCAGTTATTGGACTACAATCAGGCTTTGGTAATGCTTTTGAGGAATTTCATTGATTATAGGCATCAAACTCATTTGTCTTTATAAGCTGGTTTAAGCATAAACTAGATCTCATGGCCTGGATTGAAGCACAAACTTTGTTTTGTTGATTGAGCAAGGACAATTATTCCTAAAATGTGTATTCATAATGTAGGCTATAATAAATGTATAAAGGGGTAAACTTATAATATTGTTACTAATAAAGAAAAGAAAGAATATGAAACGTTTCAATGTTTAAGTCTACAGTTGTGAGATAAAAATGCAATCACACACACACACAGATACATACACATACATACACACATATATACATACATATATACATGTGTGTAAGAGCTTCATATATCATATATAGACATGTGTATGTATATATACATATATACATTATAACAATGATAATAATATTAGGGATAAAGATTCAAATTTACAGGGAAAAATTCAATTTTATTTAATTCATCAAAATTAAAATTAAATTAAATTTCACAATATATAATATATAAATATATAATTTAGAGAAAAGACCCACAATTATTGAATTCATCCATGAACATCCACAATCACATATAGAAAAATTTAATAAGTAAATGCA
>NC_068984.1:70463098-70464124 GCF_001194135.2 Octopus bimaculoides
ATATATATATATATATATATATAATCATGTGTGGGTTTTCCAATATGCATATATATGTACGGTCTTATTAAGCAAGTGTCTTTAGAGTAAAGTTGGATGTAGAAATGATCAAAATGATAGTATACACTTCATGAGAAGACCAAAGCTTGATAGAAAGCTTGCACTGTTTCAACAGCAATATCTGTCAATACTGTTCATAACACTACAATTCATTTTGATGAATATTAATATTAATTTAAAACAAAATTACCTCTGTTAGGCTCAACTCATAAGCTTCTTTTTTATTGGTGGAGATAACAAAAAATTCCTTAAGGTGCACAGATTTGACTAATTGAAAGTAATGATAATCAAAACATTACTTGATTTTTCACTTAGTAAATGTATGAGATATATTATTAAATCAAAATCTTTTAAAAATAATTTTTTTATATAATTGCAAAGGTCCAGCCTAAGCATTGCTGCTGGTCAGATCCAGCCTATGGGTCATAGGTTTCTTTTAGTCTAATATTTTATTGATGTCATCTTTGAGATACCAGTAAACTATTGAAGACCCAAAAACATAGCATAGAAAAGATGTAAACAAATACATATATTAAAAGTGTATACATATGTAAATGAATATGTATAGGTACAGGTGTGGCTGTGTGGTAAGAAGCTTGCTTTCCAACTTCATGTCTCTGGGTTCAGTCCCACTACATGGCACCTTGGGCAAGTGTCTTCTACTATAGCCTTGGGTCAACCAAAGCCTTGTGAGTGGGTTTGGTAGACAAACTGAAAGTAGCCCATTGTATGTATATATATATATATATATATATATATATATATATACACAAACACACACACATATATATATATATGTATGCACAAATATATATATACACACATATGTTGTACATAGATATTTATACAAATATATAATATACACATATGATGTATATACATATTTATACAAATATATACATATGTATATGTATATATATATATATATATATATATATATATACATGCACACACATATATATACAC
>NC_068984.1:70464134-70473324 GCF_001194135.2 Octopus bimaculoides
CACATATATAAATACATACACACATACATACATACATACATACATACATACAAACATACATACATACATGTGTTCAACACATACAAGCATGCAAAAATATGTTAAATGATAATGATTATGATGATGATAATGATGATGATGATGATGATGATGACGACGACGACGACGACGACGACGACGACGACGACGACGACGACGACGATGACGATGATGATGATGATGGTGCTGATGGTGGTGGTGGTGGTGGTGGTGGTGGCGATGATATATTCTGATTTTTGTTTCCCAGTTTCCACTTGCCCAAAATATTGCAAAATGTGATCAAACTCACAATGCCATGTTTATTAAGGAAACACAGTCTTACAGATTTTAGTCAGAAATATTGTGTATAAGTCCCATTAAATAGATATCATAGGAAAGAAGTGGTGAGCACAAGATTTTCAGTTACTACATGAAATAAAGTAAGCTACGAACTGCCTCCGTAAATTGTTGAACAATGTTGTATGTCGAAATTAGGAGAGAAATGCTATCAAAACACTGTCACAATGAGGAGCCTTTACATGGTTGATTGACATTCTAGAAATAGCAACCGAATCTTGATAAAATTTTGCTCTACTACCTTAAAAATAGAACATATTGGATAATTTTGGAGGAAAAATATGGGTTGGTTATGAGTGGAAAATCTTTGATCAACGGTCCACTCAATCAGGATTGACATCTGTTTAAACAATAACAACTGATGAATTATCACCCCATCAATTTCCTGTCTCTTTGTTAGTTCTGATAATGACTACTTTAAATTCATTTGTAATTCAGAACTAATCAGTGGTCTATATCTTTTTCTAATACCAGGTTGTATAACAACTGCTATCAAATTGTAGTTGTTAGTCTAGCTTATATATAGGAGTTATATTACTGATTTAGAAATATTCGTTTCTTTTTGAGACAGCATAAAAGTAATTTTGGATGGGAGGTTGTACAGTCAAGTTTATATTTCTGGTGTTTAACTTTGTGACCTGAAATGAATAGCAAAATAAAAAAAAATGAAAATGTAAATCTTTGAGTGGTTTGAACTCAGAACTGTGTCTTAAAATGTAGATAAAGTAAATTAAATGCATCTAAAAAGATAGAAATCGTTTATATCCTCAGGTTTCAGTGGTGCAGAAAGAAGAAGTTAATAAGAATATTTTACTGTTTTATTTTAGGATATTAAGCACAATAATAGTATGCCATTCAGTTCATCATGAAATATGGTTGTGGAGATATCTTGAACCTACAATAAAGGATTTAAACTGTTATCGTCAATTCAGTTTTATTCAAAACAGATCTTGATATGATTGAAGCCTTACATTTTTTTAAAGCAAATTAATAAAATAAATGAAAGAAGTATTTTTTATTTTATCAAACTGGATTCTTGGAAAATATAAATTTGGAAAAAAAAAATTGGAATTCATAAAAACAAATAAGATATGAATATTATGATAAAGATAGAAAAAAAATCCCTATCTCTCTCTCATTTAAATATAATCAATACTTGTTTACGATTGCTGACTAGCTGAGCTGAAAGAAAATCAGATTTTCTCATTGAATAATGAGCCTGTGTAATCTCTTATATAATTTTGCATCCCATTTTAAGGCTTGCAGAATAGCCGAAGACAAACAAAGAATTTATTAATTCTGAAGCTACTGCTCATCTGATGATAGTATCGTCCAATTGGAATTCATAATCTCATTTTTTCATGAATGCATGGTTTCAAGCAACAAAAACATTTGATTTATTATTATTATTATTATTATTATTATTATTATATAGTTTTATATTAATCTTCAATATTATAGTAAATTTCCTGCAGTTTCTATTTTAGGTTTTTTTAAAAATAAAGTTTTCATGTAAAGTTTTCCTTAAAAAAACCATATTATTATGTAAATTCAATTCCTCTGCATGCGGTTTGAGCAATCAAGGTAACAACAATTTCATGAACGACAAATTAACACTGTCTTCTTTATGTGTGGATCTGTATTATAAACTAAAAAGGGAATAAATTGTTGATGCTTGAAAACTGTGAAGTTTAAGTAATCCTATAGTAAACTACTAATGTAATTGCCAACAACTTCCTTTTTTGCAGTCAGCTGACTGTTTACCAAATACAAGGCTGAATTTATTACAGAAAAATATTTTCAAGGCTGAATCAACCCTAGTACATTACTGTTATTTATGCATAATCTTCATCTTTCTAATACACCTGTTAGAAATGAAAGACAAAGCTGATCCAGGTAAGAACACGTAGTTAGAGTAAAGAGTCGAAGTTAAATACTTTAAGGTATAAATATAATTCCTAATATAATCATTCTACCAAATCATTACATTAATCTAATTTTAAATATTAATATTTGCAATATCATACAAATGCTGAAGAATACTGAAGAATGATGAATTTACTTAATACATATAATGTGTCATTTGTGGAATATACTCTATTGAAGTATTTGGACTAGGTTTCTTAACTGAAAGCAACTTTTTCCCTGCCATCCTACCAATCACAGAAGCTCTGGTTTTGTCATAAAGCATCTTGAAACCTTACAGAAATTAAAACTAAAATATAAGAAACAATATTTACTTTCACATGAAACTTACAGGCAAATATTTTAGTGGGAATTCCTTATTACTCAATCAATTATTTAGGCACAGTTAAGATCGTAAAGGAAGTAATTCAACCTAGCTGATCCCATAACTAAATCTAAATTATGCTCTCAATTCAGCACTGTAAGCAAATGAAATGTTCATCAGTTTTACAGTGCTCCCAACTGCTATAAGCACTGAGATGTAACAATTCATTTATGTATATTCATAGTGATATAAACAGATCCAATAGTATTGATCATGATGGAGTTCTGCTGTGTAATGTCCCATAGCCCTCATCGTGTCATCAGGTCAATAGCAAATCATCTTGGAAAAGCCCATAATTTTCAAGTTTCTTTAATGGCTAGCAAATGAGTAACAAACCAACATTCCTTCCTAGATAAATTACCAATTTCAAGGGAGTTGTTAAGCATGCACAAAAGCTAGATGAACTGAATAATTCACAGTTAAGTGAAATACAGTGAAATACCTATATACACATACCTGATAATCTTCAGTGAATACAAAGTTGATTCTGGCAGTATTTAGGCTCTGCATTTAAAACTAAACTGTGAAACTAAACACTGCAAAGTTTGACCCTTCAGCATTCTAGCTAGCATATCCTCAAGCCATGTTAAAAAATATAACTTTAAGTTTAGAGGCCTCTTATTTGATCTATTTTGCATGGAATGTAAGTTATAGCATGTTCTTCAATTTTTGATACTGAGAGCTGAGGGTGATGATTTAAACATTTTAGAAGTGACAGCCCCATACTATAATTAGTTTCATTGAGTCAGTGATTCTATGCAATCACTTGATCTACTAGAATTAAGCATGAGCAAATGTCATTTGAACTTCACTTTACTGTGTTAAAAAAGAGACTTTGGATAATAAAGGTCTAGATATATTAGGCCTAAATAAAATGATAAGATATTCAGAGATATAGTGTTTTTGACCATAAGTGTACTTGATCATGTCTTACCAGGGGTTTAACAAGAAAAAGCAAAACAAGTTTTTTACTGTCTTTAATCTCAGGTGTACACATTCTAAGCTCAGATATTGCTGTTATCTATGTCATCTTTCATCTTGAAGTTGATAAAATAAGTAACAGTAATATGTTTAGTCAGTTTGATCACTTACTACTCTTCTCTTAAAAAATGATTTGGTGGAAGCCAAGACAAATGTATCTCTTAGAAAATGAAACATTCAAATCTTTAAGCCTTTGCTTATTTACTTTTAATCAAACAAAAATGTCAGTAAACCCAAAAGAAAGTTTGTATATGGTCGCTTGAAATTGCAGGAATCTCCTTGAAATTGTAGAATGCAAGTTGGAAATAAGGACATATTAAATAATAAAGACTAGGATTAGTATGTCTAAGATATAATTGGAATTATGAAAACCGATTTTGATCTTGGGCTAGAAAGCAACAGCAACAATTAATGGTTAAGAATTATGTTTGTTAATGACACTAAATTATTGTTACTTAATACAAGGCCAGCTCTGACCAAGCAGACCTTTGATCAAAGTCATTTTAGCAATGTCCATTTTTTTACAGTTAGAAATACACTCCCCAATATGTCCTTGACATTAAATGATGATGATGATGATGTTGATGATGATGATGATGATGATGATGATGATGATGATGATGATGATGGTGATGATGATGATGATGATGATGATGATGATGATGATGATGATGATGATGATGATGACGATGATGATGATGATGATGATGATGTAATTTATTTTACTCTACTGCATAATTAAGTGATAGCATTTTTTAAAGATATGATAATCTTCCTATGTTCTAACTATCAATAGACTTATCCGTTGGTGTCTTTGAAATATCTGCAGGACCAAAGATTAGCTAAACCTTGGATTACTTTAATTTTGTTGGAATGGTTACTCTGCTTTTAAGTATACAATGTCAGTGAAGTATCCTAGCTAATTCCCATGGCACCAGATTTCAAAGGCATGATGACAAAAAATTCAGACAAGTGGTGATATCTGGTATGCAGTGCCTCTATAGCACCCACCACCAAACCAACCAACCAACCAGCCAACTATTAAAAAATCAACTAACCAATGCCAGTATAGCAGCATATTAGTTAACTCAATGATGATAATGATAATACAGAAGACGTGACTAAATCAGATCTTCCTCTAATTTCTAAGTTCTGTACAATGTTGAATTGAACATGTGTGTGTGTGTGTGTGTGTGTGTGTGTGTGTGTGTGTGTGTGTGTGTGTGTGTGTGTGTGTGTGTGTGTGTGTGTGTGTCTGTGTGTGTGTCTGTCTGTGTGTGTGTCTGTGTGTGTGTGTGTGTGTGTGTGTAATGTCAGTTGTAGCAAGCATAAGCACACAATGCATCACACAATCCGTCTGGAGTGTATTATTTGTGCAAAATTTTACTTATAGCATTGCTGAAGATTACTAGTTTCCAAAAAAGAAAAAAAATTAAGAGAAGAAAGAAAGAAAACAAGCTACACTTATTAAATCAATAACAGAAGATTCCTGTGTAAGAATGGCAATTTTTCTGAAATCAACAGTTTGAGCAACTTGAAGTAGAGTGTTGTTGTTGCTGCTGATGATGATGATCGTGATGGTAATTGTGTTTGGAACGTTAATTAGATGCTTATAGAATAGTTATTGGCAACCAACAAGTTCCTTATGGTTATTTGTACTATTTACAATTATAATGGGTAACTAGGGCAGTGATCCAGCGGAAATAGTAGAGATGAGGACTAATTACCATTTATGGTATTAGCTGCTTTTCTTTCTAAATTATATTTCTGATTTTAAACCCAACCCACTGCAGTTGACTTTAAATCTCATCTATCCGAAGCAGATAATAATTTCACAAGTTATACACTGCGCCTAAGCAAAAGAGATAAACAGCTATAAATAACTAGCTTTTACAATAAGCAAACTCACATAATTGCAGCCTTATGACTACTGTTAGGATTTAATAATACTGCTGCGTTTAACCACTGTATTATGTATTACTAGTGTTGTGTTTAATCACTAGCTTTTGTAATCTACTGTTTATGTACAAGCTTTATGTTGTATACAAACTCTACAGTGTGCAAAATCCTTGCATTGTGTACAGGGCGCTCTATAACTTGTAAAAATGGTTATTGAGTGAGATTTTTAAAGTATTTAAGAATATGAAAATTTTATTCAGAACTGAATATTTGACTAGTGAATAAAGTATTGTTTGACTGCTTACTTATTGACATAATAATTGAATGAACCATAGCTAAATCATTGTTTTATTTTACAAAACAACAGGAGGGATGACTTTAAGTGTTTCCTTTCTTAATGGTATAGAGAAGGAAGCATAGTTCTCATGATGCTTTTCAGGTATTCCATAAAAGTTAGGGAATTATCATCATTCATCCATTTGCAACTTATATTTATTTAGATATTACATGCACCCATGTATAATACACACTGACTTTCCTTTAATATTATGCTGGATAGAAAAAGATACTTTTGCTAGATTTACTGTATGAGGAGGTGCTGAAAAGTTCCTGATTTTGGGTAAAAGAAAATACAGAAGGATCAGTTAATTATGATTTTATTCAACATATTCTATTCTCAGATTCACACACTTATGGCAGCGGCCCTTTCAGTTTTTCTAAACCCTGTAAAAGAACTCGGAATGATAGGCCTCCAGCCAGGCCTGTTGTGATACCCTTGAAGCCAGGAACTTTTCAGGACTCCCTAATAATTGCAGTCTAAAATTCATGCCTTCTAAAAAAAAATAAAACAAACAAACAAAGGAAAGGCAAATTCATAAGTTACCTATGAAATTTACTTATAGACTCTAAAAGTATATCTGCTTTAAAGCCAACTTTGTAGAGAGAAAAAAGAAATATTTTTGTAAAATGTTTTAGAAATCAGAATCTTATATCAAAACAGTATTCAATATTTCCAGGAAATGGAAAGGCATTTTAAAAACTTACTTGTTTGTCATTCCATCCCAAATAAGGTGTTGGAATTGAGTAAAAGACAATGGGCAATACTTGCTTCTCATATATAATGAATGCCCCAAATATTTAAGATGAAAAAAATCTACTGAGATTTTATATAAGAGTTCTGATGTTAATATATTTTCCATGGATTATTCAAGAGAGACTCAAATAGTTTAGAATATTTGTTCAAAAGAAGAGTCAAAATATGGACGAAACCATAGAGCAATAAAAGGAGTGCTTTAAAGTATAGAGTTTCATCTCCATTCATTATAAGTTCAAACTCTTCCATAGCCTATTTTGCCTCTCATTTGCTTTTGTTCTAATAAAATAAAGCAAATATAACCAAGAATGAGTTCTCTCTTGTTAACATCTTTCTTGTAAATATGTGTCTTTGTGATTCTCTGAGAAGCCAATATTTCAAAATATCAATAGTTACAGAGAAAATGAAGAAATATAGTGACTGATAAAAATAACTATCAAGTTACATTTCTGTTGTTTAATAAAGAAATGAATTTGTTGTTGAATTGCTTTTTTCTGAATTATGAGGTTCACAGTACTGGTGATTATTAAATTAATGAAAACTAAATATCACCCTTGATAAGATATTGGCACATTGTAACTGGTTTTTATTGTGAAAGGAAGTGAACTTGGAACAGCTTGCTATATAATTAATTGTCAATTCTGTAGTGATGTTATTGCTTCTGGTGCCTCCATGATTATAGAACTGAAAGCTAGGTGAACTCAATCATTTGAGAGTTAATTGGTGTCTTGGTCATAAACATAAGGCATTGCTAACAATAGAATAGAAACTCCTCAAATGTCTATATTGGTTGTTTAGGAGCCATGCTGTTCAGTTGTGGTAAATTAAATTGATTATCTCTATTGATTTCATATTTTAGTTCAAGGCCAGCAAGTTCACAAAAGGGGTAAATTGATTACATCAGCTCCAGTGCTCACCTGGTACTTATTTTATTGACCCCCAAAGGATGAAAGATAAAGCCAACCTCAGTAGAATTTGAACTCGGAATATTAAGATGATGAAATGCTGCTAAGCATTTTGCCCAGAGTGCTAACAATTCTACCAGTTCACCACCTTCGGTTGATTATCTATAGCAAAAGTTGCTGCATGCCGGGCAATATGCTTAGTAGCATTTTATCCATCTTCATGCTCTGAATTTAAGTTCTGCCAAGGTCAACTTAGCGTTTAATCCATTTGAGTTTGATGAAATAAGTACCAGTTATGCACTGGGGTCGCTGAAATCGATTATCCCCCTCCCCCAAATTTCAGGTCTTGCGCCTAAAGTCGAAAGGATTATATTAAAAGTTGTTTTTCAGTTTCCTGTTAGCCCTGACTGAACAGACGCAAATCAAAATCATTCCAACCACAGTCTATTTCAGACTACATTATTTGATGCGCCTATTTTTTTACACACTATTTTAAATTGCATGCAGAAGTCCTTCTGTCAGTCTGCAATCTGTTAAACGTCCTTCTATAACAAACTTATCCTTTATATGTACACCATGAATAATGTTTGATAAAACAGCAACAAAGAAATTTCAATTTCAGAAACCATATCAAAACATCCAAATATACTTTAATTAGATGAATCCATTGAGCACTGGCAAAACTAGAGCATAGCTTTATGCTCAGTATTTTGCCTTGTTTAGTGTTTGTATTTTTGTTTTCTATGTTTGTTTGTGTGTATTTCTGATTCTGATCCAGTGAATTTCAATTTTACATAACCGTTCTCTTACTTATTTGAGGATTTATAGTAAAAATTTGGTACTTCTAGAAACTTGCAAAATGTAGTTGGTAGCTTATAAAATTAGAATCTAACAGCAAAATTCTGTGTGTATTTTCCCTAAAATTAGAGGATGAGCACAAAGAGCTTGAAACCACACAGTCTGATGGTCTTGTAGCTGGATGATGGTAGGGTTTCACTTCCCTGCTTGCAATGTAAAATTAGAATATATGATATGTGCCTGCACTCAATTAACATTTGGTTTTGAGGAATATTTCCAATCCATGCTTTTTCTGTTATAAACAACCAAATGAACTGGTTATTTGAATTCTACAAATACATCTAGGTTTGTTAATTATTAATTGCTAAATAAAATTATAACACTTTTTTTTCTTTTACTGTGTCTCTTTCCTCACCTGCCTCTCTCACCTTCTACCCCTAAAAAAAGGGGGGAAAACACACCAAGAGTTCTTTTGTGGCAGATTTGCTATGAAAGGAATAATTTGCATCTTTTCAGTTGAGAAAGAAATAAAATCTTGTATCTCCATATGATGTAATAAATATTTTTTTTGTTCTTTTGCTATTCCATTCACAAATGACTAACAAATTAATAAAAAAATACTACAACAACAACAACAACATCGACAATAAAATATTCCAATAAGATTGAACTTCCCACTGATAGCTTTGGGTCTATCACCTTAATGATTAGGTTACAATGACATCAGTAAACACTCATATAATTGTACACTTAGAGAAAGCATTTCTTTCAAATGGATGTATATGTGTATAGGTGCATATGCACACACACACACACACATATATATATATATATATATATATATATATA
>NC_068984.1:70473720-70479053 GCF_001194135.2 Octopus bimaculoides
AGAAGAAGAAGAAGAAGAAGAAGAAGAAGAAGAAGAAGAAGAAGAAGAAGAAGAAGAAGAAGAAGAAGACGAAGAAGAAAAAGAGAATGAAGTTTTATCATTGTTTTTATCAGTACTATAGTTATTTCAGTTGTGTTTGTTACTTCCGTTCTCACTCCTTTTTCCATTTTCGTCATCATCTTCATCATCATCATCGTCGTCATCTTCATCGTCATCGTCGTCGTCGTCGTCATCATCCTCATCATCATCATCATCATCATCATCATCATCATCATCTCTGTTGCTGTTGTTATTATTTTAAAAAAAATTTTTACATCATTTATTTTTTATCATTAGTTGTATTTTTCATTCAAATGTTTTTATTGCTTTTTTATACCTTTATTTACTTATTTATTCATCTTACACAGATTATTTCCCTTCTAACCTGGAGTTTTATTTATTTATTTTGGTATGTGTATGTATGCCTCTGTCTGTCTGTCTGTCTCTCTCTCTCTCTCTCTATATATATATATATATATATATATGTGTGTGTGTGTGTGTGTGTATCTTCCTTGCATTTTCCATGACATATCGAGATTTCCAGAGCTAATGGGCTAAGGAGCCAATGCAAATGCAGAAATAATGGAAAACTGAAAGACTGCATTACTTTCGACAGAAAAAGTAAAAGTTGGGAAGCAAAAGCAGTCTCTTTTACTGAACTCATATAAACAATGCTGTGAATGAGAATATGGAAACATAGTTAGTGATGTACGTTGTTAAAGATATTAAGTAAACTTTAAAATGTAAGGAATATTTCTAAAAATAACATGGTGGTGATGGTAATGGGGGAAGAGACAGATGAAGTATGGCAACTTTTTAAGTATTTTTAATGGCTTAGTTAAGAGAAGGTAGAGTAAAACTTATATCCTTTTGCAGACTGTCCAAACCTGGTTGTGGTGGAGTAGGTGCAGGAAGTAACTACAAGTTATGCTTGTTGCACTAGGAGGTACTGCAAAAAGATATTAAGCTCTCTTGAAACCAAGAGAACTTCCCTGAACTCCTGTAACAGAGTAAATTCTACTAAACATCTTTCAAAGGAAGTGGTGCTGTTTAAGTCTAATCACTCAAGAATGAATGCAGTCTATCAGACAGTGGTCTTCACTCTATCTATCAATCAACCGTTTACACCCAAGATTTTTGTTTTTTCCTTTATCACTCACACACTGTAAAGTAATTGGTGTTAGGAAGGGTATCCAGCTGACATTGGTATCTGAGGCAGCTCTGCAGCTTCTTGTATTCTGCAAAACCATCCAGTCTTTGCCAGCATGAAACATGAATGTTAAGTGATAACAGCTATGAAAGAGGGAAGGGCAGCTATCATGACCCTGTTATGGGCCTCCAAGGTTTGTAGGAAGGAGGAAAGAATGTGACTTCAAATTGAAAACTTCCCTCAAATACTTGACACAAAGTAAACTCAGCTAAAATATACAAAAATGTAAAAGTAGATTACAGATTAAGTCTGCGAACCAAATTAAGTTTACAGTGAGATTGAACAAGGAATGATATGATTGTAAAACAAACTTCATAACCACATGACCATGTCTGACATCATTTAGTTTGTAATGAAAATTCTATGTTATTCGGAGGATCAATCAATATTAATTGTTATCATTTTAGGTAGAGGAAAACTTTTAAAATCAACTAAAATGAATGTAGAAGGTAAAAGGAGGAATGTTGAATTGGAAAACATCAGGTCATATATAAACTTCCTAATATTTAAAATAAAAAGAAGATTCTGCATTGTGTGCTCATCTAAGCAAAAACATTTTAATTTTCAACTGAAAGCATTTGCAGTCCAAAGAATTTACTGCAAGAGAGATCGCAACAAATGATAACACACAGGATGTTAATAGGTGCAATGCAAATAAGGGCAGTGGAAAATGATGATATCAAAAAACATTGTCATACAGAGTACAATTTTTTTTTATGTTTCCTTTTTTTTTTTTCCTTCTTTTCTAATGAATATTTCATAGAATGCCAAAAGACGAAGCAGAAATGTGCTATTTGAATGAATACTTTTATTTCTATGCTACTCGGAAGCATTAACATAAAAAAAAAAACTTAATGATTTGAATAAATGTTGTCTTCAAGGTAAAGAATAACGATATCATTAATAAAAGTTTCTTATTTTTATTTTTTAATTTGATATCTATAAACAACTTATAAAAGTTACTTCTTTGTAGCTTACTTCAAGCATTGTAACTGAAATAAATTTTTCATTTCATTATTAGGTCTAATCATGAAATGTTTTATTTTAAATTTCATTTTATATCCTGTTTAGGGTTTATTAAATCTGAAATACTGAATAAATTTATTTTTCTCTTTATTCATTACTGAGAGTGTTATTACACTTTTTAGCATAAACTTTGATATATATTGGGTATCTAACTTTGATATATATATTAAGTACTTCAGGCATTCATCGATACGTACACACATACGCATATACATGCATACATAAATATATATATATATATATATGTGTGTGTGTACACACATATATAGGTGTATATGTATTTATATTTTAATGCATACACAAACACATACATATTTACATATATACATATGGAGGGAAATGTCTAATTCAATTCATTATAAAAGAAACTGAGTCCAACATAAAGATATGTTTTTATTTGTATTACTTAATAATTTAACAGGAAATCACACTCTTGCCTAGTTAATGGATAGCAACCTGTTGATTTCAAAAAGTTTATGAATAATCTGATGTTATCCATGTGGTAGTTGCTAATAGACATTGCAAATAAAATTCCCACAGAAAATAGAAATACTTTCTATCAAAATTCTTACATAGAGAGAAGTGTTTGTCTGTAAGAAAGAAAGTGAAGCAAGTTTTAAAATATGTGTGGTAGCACAAAAAGTAAAAATATTTGGGTAGAACAAATTAATACATGAATAAATACTGCAAAAAATACAATCAAATTTTACTGCTACATACAAATGGGGAAATAACTAAATAAGAAAAGTTCAGTATATATGATGCTCAGTGTCTTGTAATGGAACCAAAATGTAATTTTTATTCCTACTTAAATATGAGTGCTCTGTTAGAGCAAACCACGATGGCATGTTGCAAAGTTCTGTAGCTGTGGGCAAAAGAAAATACAGAAGGATCAGTTAATTATGATTTTTTTTTCAGCTTATTCCCCTCTCAGATTCACATTCTTATCACTGCAGTCTTTCAGTTTTTTAAAGTCCTGTAAAAGAACTCAGAAGGTTGAGCCTCAAACCAGGCCTTTCACAATACCCTTAAAGCCAGGAACATTTCAGTATGCCTTCATATACTGCAGGAGTTACTTTTAATGTAAAATCCCCTTTTGTTTATATTGCTATAAACAAGAGTGCATTTTCCACCAAAAGGCAATATGAGAGTTTTTCTCATAGTAACTACTGCAGTATAGCGTGTTCTAACAGAACATCCACATTCAAGCTGTTATAAATATTACTTCTTGGTATTAGTACTGCTTTTGCCACTAATGAATATTTTTTTAACAAAATACTGGTCCCATAGCTAGATGGTTGGGGTTTGCGCCACTGCTTGCAATTTTATCACATGCAGCTGTGCATCGTTAACCAGTTAGAGGAGATGTCCTCTTGGGGTTAAAAACACCGCAGTAGCGTCTACTCCAACGGACAGCCATTTTAAAGTGGCTATGAATATTACTTGCCAGTACAACTACTGCGATGATCTGTTCGAGAGATTTTAGAACTAGCATTTTCGCTTGTAATTGTATATATTATATATGAAATATTTTTATCTGAGCAAATATTATGAAGAAGACAAAATTCTGAAATAACAATTTTTAATAACAAGTGAGAAATGGAAGAGAACCAGATTATCCAACAGGGACAAAATCAGCAACTTGATAACTTTCTAGAATTGGAATATGCTGTGGCTTAACTAATATAGAATCATTTAAGAGAATACCTCCTCTCATATGAATAACAGAAATGAATTTTGTTATTTTAGTCATTTGATGAGCAAAACAAAATAGCTTATTTGGTCTTTATTTTAGTTTTGTTTTTGTCAATAATTTACAATTTATAAATGTTTTAGAAAGTTAACTGTTATGACCAATCAGAGTGACCATTGGCTTTGCACCTATAAAGTGCTTCGTCTATGCCTCTGTGTTTCCCTCACAATCACCACCACCGCCCTTGGTTAACAACTGGTGTTGGCTTACTTATATTCCTGTAACTTAGTGGTTCAGCAAAATAGACTGATACAATAAGTTTCAGCCTTAAAAATAAAAATTAAGACTCGGGTTGGTCTGCATGACTAAATTTTTTCAAGACAGTACCCCAGCATGGCTGCAGTCTAGTGACTGAAACATGTAAAAGATAGAAGTTGAAAAATACATATAATTTAATATCATCCGAGTAAATACCTTATAGCATGCTTTCCAAAGTTCTGCCTCAGTTATTGGCTACCATATGCTATCATACTGCAGAAATTCTTCTTTTACTAGTTGCACATCTGGAAATCTATGCTAAAAGATGAGTATAAAATAATAGGAAACTAGAGGCGATATGGCAATGCTCTCGAACTCACTCACCTGGAGATGTGCAGGTGCACAGTTATTGTTAGTTCATATTTATACAAGAGTGCATATAATATGTAAAAGACTAAGCAATTACCAACTGACACTGATGGAAAGAAACGTTTGTAATGTGTTGAATTCAAGCCTTCTCATTACATCTTCCTGTAATATAAGTTTTGTTTTCATAGATATGTATACATACATACGTAGATAGATAACTTTCTTTTATTAGCCACACAGGGCTGCACTCAGAGGGGACAAATACAACTGTAGAGCTTTTCTTTAAAAAAAAAAAAAAAAAAAAAAAAGGTAAAATAAAAATTAACAAATCCGATCAAAAGGGATCGGTAGGGGGGCGGGGAAAGAAAAAAGATATCGTATATCACAGAAAATGTCAATTGTGTAAAATGGGGTAACATTAGGTTTATCCATGGAGAGAAAAGTCTACGGAAAAGACCATGGTAACCTCAGCAGGGAATAGACACATGAGAGCAAAGTGCTCTCTCTCTCTCTCTTTTTTTTTTTTCTCGATTTATAGGATCATGCTCAAAGAGGTATCGTCACTCGCACGCACCATCTTTGCTACATTCACCCACCTTTTAATGAAACTTTTACGAGACAAAAACTGTCTCTCCACTCTCACCTTCCTTTTCAAGTGATACTTGAAAAAGTTGATGAGCGATTGGCCAGAGAGGTAAGTTTTCGTCTCTAATCCTTTCGCTCGGGTCCACCACACAC
>NC_068984.1:70481464-70490403 GCF_001194135.2 Octopus bimaculoides
CTTACTGTACCAAACCGATTCTGACTTGATTGCTTTGTTGAGGGCATACCACCATCTGTTGTTGATGATGGTACCATTAATGCTCTCTTAACTAAAATGCTAATCCGGTCCCTGTAAGCCTGGCGTGCCATGAACGACGCATTCAGATAGATAGATAGATAGATAGATAGATAGATACATACATACATACATACACACATACATACATACATACATACATACATACATGCACAGATCCAATCCATCATTGAAACTGTAAAAATCTGTAAAACTTTCCAGAAGTTTATCATTTAAATACATATGAGCATGTCTAGATATGCATGTATATGCATGAGAATACATACATAAAGCAAAACACAAATTTGCATGCATACATAATACATACATACATACATACATACATACAAACAAAAAAACAAACAAAAATACCCTATTGTTGATGTTGAAATTCCATTGAAGGATCCTTGGATCTAGGTTAGAAACCAGCTCTTTCTCTATTGGCAAGAAATCTTGAAATAAAACTGAACAATGACATACAATCATACATACACACATATAAATACAAATACACACATACATACACATATACAAACATATGTACTTACATACACACATACATACACATATATACATGTACTTACATAGAGACATGCATTGAAGATCAGTGAAAAAGAGATTTCCTACACTGAACTATTGAGAGATCTGCAGTTACTCTATCCAGATTACAAGTTCAGGTTTATACCTGTAACTATTGGGGCCCTGGGATATGTAACACACTGCCTAAATACCAATCTTGAGGAATTAAGCTTCTCAAAACCAGAAAGGAGAATACATACATAAAACAAAACATACAAGCCTGCACATATGCATACATACATACATGCATACATGCATGCATGCATACATACATACATACATGCATGCATACATACATACATACATGCATACATGCATACATGCATACATACATACATACATGCATACATGCATACATACATGCATACATGCATACATGCATACATACATACATACATGCATACATACATACATACATACATACATGCATGCATACATACATGCATTCATGCATACATGCATACATACATACATACATGCATACATGCATACATACATGCATGCATACATACATACATACATACATACATACAAACATACAAACAAAACTACGCTGTTGTTGATGTTGAAATTCAATGAAGGAGCCTTGGGTCTAAGTTAGAAACTGACTCTTTCCCTATTGGCATGAAATCGTGAAATAAAACTGAATGACATACATGCATGCACACATGATTTTTCTTAAATGACACTTTCTTGGCCACGTGTTTGGTTAATAATTTGCTGATACTCGCTCTGCCACTTGATATCATGTGGCTTTAAATCAGTTGAAGATCTATAGTTGATTTTCTTCTGTATAGTTCAGCTACATCTAATTAAACATTGAAATAGGTACCAGTCACTTTAGAGGAGATTTGTTAAAGAGAGGTGATGTATATTATGCATGTAATACTATAAAAGCAAAAGTTAAGTGGGTTTCTATTGTTGATAGTTTGTAATATCTCTAATTTGTAAAAATAATCATTTTATCATTTTATAAAAGTGTGAACAATTAGTTTCTACTACAGTTCTGCTTAATTAAATTTGGTTCCTAACTCTATTTATCAAATATTGTACCACTTGTAAATGTACTTTAAACTAAATGGTGTCGATATTCAGCAATATTTTATATTATAATATAAAACATGTATATGTTAGGAAATTTAGACAGACATGCAATCAGATATATACAAACAAGCACAGACATACACTCTTAAACATGCACATATTGCATGCGTATCAGTTTTGTATATCAAGATAGTAGGTAGAATCACAGGAGGAATGATTTACCATCTTCACTATTTCATTATCACCAAACTTTGTATTCGCCAGTGACTACTCTTCTGAAGGAATTATTAACTCCTCATGTTTGAAAGAATAGTTTATACCTCATATAAATCTGAAATCATGTGTGTTTGTAAGAAATCAATGTATCTGGCTTGTTAGCAAACTGAACTATTTCTAGAAATAATGTGTTATTCACAATTCTAGTTTTGGCCTTTGACACACGAAGTAATGGTAAGGAGAATCATATACTTCATTCAAATAGTGCTTCACCTGCATTGTTTTAAAAGATACAGTGAGTAAGTAACAGCAAGCCTAAAGTTAGTCCTGTAATTTATGAGTTGTTGAACCGTTAAGGATATCCTTCTAGCATTTTAATTCTTCCTTATTTGGTGGTTGATAAAAGTAAAATATTGCAATTTGAACTGCCTTCTTCTATTAATAATTTGGACAATTTACATGTCTTGTAGTGTTCATGGTGGTGATGGTGTATCTCATTATTCATTGTGGCATTTTATCATTCTTCAAAACTCATTTTATGTGTAGTGAATTTGTGACGACTGAAACTGATAGAATCGCCACACATAAGCATATGTAAAGACGATATTTTTACCATTTTTATGCTGTGTATTGTGGCCATTCTGGGGCACCACCTTTTAGAATATAAACAGCTGAATTGATCTTTCTATTTGTTTTATAAATTTTGAAAAGAGAAAGGAGTAAAGTCAATATAGAATAGATTTGTCTGCAAGACACCAACGACAAAACTAAGAAACCTATGGTATCTAACACACCACTGAGTTTCTCATGTATTTATAGAACTAAATAATTTGTCTTCATACATATGCATAAACCTATTACTTGTACAGAGTACTTTCTTCCAAGTTTTGCAACTCTTAATGTAAACGTTTATATATATGAATGCATGTATATAGCTGTGCATGTGTGAGTGCACACACACACACACACACACACACACACACACACACACACACACAAAGCAGTGGTGAGGATTAAATGAACTGTAGGTTCAACTTCTAAAGTTCTGATGGAGAATAGTTAAGTTCTAAAATCCATCATCTTCATTTCTAGACAATCATAGTTTCACCCTCAGCTTGATGCGTTGGTATGTGTTACTGTAACTTTATAAACAATGTGAATATAACTTTACTGCTAGAATTTACTCTAATGCTAGAGTCTGATTTTCTTGATTAGATTTATATGCCATCAGTCAAAATCAGCTAAATGAAGAAAGACTGAATTTATAACACTAATTTATAAATATGCAAACAAACCAGATCTATATAAAACCACGAACAAACTATCAATGGTCTAACTGATCATTAAATTCACTTGTAAAAATGAAGATTGTAAACTTCACGACTTTAACTGTTATATAAGCTATAAATGTATGACATTCTCCTGCCAGTTCTCCCTGTACCTACAAGGGGCACTTACACTACACAACTCAAAATGAAACCATTGGGGAGAATATTAGTGGATAACACTTACATATTGAACATAATTCCCTACCAAAAAACAAGTTAGTTATAAATGACGGACAATACTTTTAATCAAGTTCAATGCAGATAGCATACAAAATCCTCAAACAAAAATATATGTGTGAGTGATAACACATAAATCTGTAGTTTAAACATTCGAATTCCATTTACATCAGTCTGTTATAGAGAGGTGCCAATACCTGACAGCATAAATTCATCCTGAGAATAAGAATTGCTGGTTATGAGACTTAGGAACATGAATCTTTCAAACAAATTAAAAAGAACTCCAAGAAACCTTGATAAAAGCAATAAAACTTGAATAGTAGTGTTTTCAGTACATCCTTAAAAGAAATCCTTCTGTTTAAGTCTAACATAGCATGTATCAGATTTTCAGCACTATGAATGCAAACAGCAGTGAACAGTCTTTATGGCCTTGGTATTACTGCATAAGTCTTTTGACTTTTGGGGGCTTAGTGTAGAAATGATGCCAAGGGAGCTATGACAAAGTATAATGAACCATTTATCCTTTGGTTGATGATCAAGAACTTTGTCAATTCGACCTATCATGACTGTCAATTCATATCTGCCTTTACTCTGAAATCAAATCTTTTCCAATCAGTTGATTTTAGCATTTGTTAAGGTCAGTTATTCTTGGCTTTCTTTTAAGTTTTATGACGAGAGTATATCACTTAACTTTGACCACTAGTTCTTGCTTATTAATTATTTTTCAATTTAAATCAATCTAACATTGTGATTAGACTCTGTGTGTGTGTGTGTGTATGTGTGTATGTAGAAACACACTCTAAAGAATAGAGCAGTAATTATTACAAAAACTTGAAATTTTAGACATAGAGTTACCAAAGGTTTTTGTATCCACAAAGCCAAAGCCTTATGGACAGCTTATCAGACTCTATGCAAAGAAAAAACATTCAAACAAATGTATTTTTTTATTTTATTTTACTTGTTTCAGTCATTTGACAGTGGCCATGCTGGAGCATTGCCTTAAAGGGTTTTAGTCAAAGGAATTGAACACAGGACTTATTCTTTGTAAGCCAAGTACTTATTTTATCAGTTTCATTTGCTGACCCACTATAGTACGGGGAAGAAACCACACCAGCAGTGGCTGTCAAGTGATGGTGGCAGGGACAAAGATTGACACATATACACAAAAATATACATATATAGATATATATATGACAGGCTTCTTTCAGTTTCCATCTATCAAATGCACTCACGAACCTTTGGCCAGCCTGAAACTATAGAAGAAGAGGCTTCATGCAGTGGAACAGAATCCAAAACTGTGCGGTTGGGAAGCAAGTGCCTTACCACACAGCCATGCCTGTGCCTTATCATCATCATCATCATCATCGTTTAACGTCCACTTTCCATGCTAGCATGGGTTGGACAATTTGACTGAGGACTGGTGAAACCAGATGGCTACACCAGGCTCCAATCTGATTTGGCAGAGTTTCTACAGCGGGATGCCCTTCCTAACGCCAACTACTCTGAGAGTGTAGCGGGTGCTTTTACATGCCACCGGCATGAAGGCCAGTCAGGAGGTACTGGCAACGGCCACGCTCGAAATGGTGTATTTCAAACATTGCTTCCGCAATCACCATTTATCCTTCTGTATCCCAGAAAGATGGTTTGTCACATCTTTGGCCCTCCATGTGTGGAATCTCAAAGACCATGGGGCCCCACGTGATATTAAGTGGAAAACGATAGATCATCCAGGCCCATATATTAACAGGAGTGGCCATTGCAAAATCTACATTGCAGAGAGAGCCAGAATTATTAAGGACGTATACTAAACTTGGTGTGTTAAATAGTTGTTAAGTAGTTTTCTCAAATTATGTCTACTTCAAGCGCTACCTACTGGAAAATTGGATCTCCCTGTTTGCTGGTTAGGCTTTTTGGGGTCTAGAAGGGTTGTTTTATCTGCTGGTTCAGGGGAGACAACCTGTCCTCATTAACATTTTTATATATTAAGACATATCTTGATTTCTGAGCATTTCCTCATGTCAGCGACATAGAAAGTTTTAATTTTTTTTGTCTTTGTATAGAGTCAGACAAGCTGTCCACAAGGCTTTGGCTTTGTGGATGTGAAATCTTTGGAACTTTATGTCCAAAATTTCAATTTTTGTTGTAATAATTACTGCTCTATTCTTTAGAATGTGCTTCTTTTCTGATATATGTTTTATTGACTATATATATGTATGTGTGCGTGTGTGTTCACACACACACACGCACACTTATATCATATAGATAATGTATGTGTTGTGGGGGTGTTGCTATTCCCAAAAACAAAGCTTACTGATACAAAATAAAGTGCTCGATACATCAAGTAGTGCAGTCTGTTGTTAAGATTTTAATTTGGGACGTTCACAAAAGTAATTGTTTTGATGCAAATAAAATCTGTTAACAAACTGAGTTATAAGTAATCAAATAAGATATTTATTGAATATATTGGGAAACAGAAGGAGATTGTGTAATAAATAAATGTTATTCATTCCATTGTAGATTTATAATGTAATACTATGGCTTTTGACATTTACAGCTATGCAGATCTGCTCTTCTTTCCTTTGAATATAAGCATAGACTAACGGTGGCTGCTACATACTTCATACATACAATTAATCACAGAAACATGCATATATGTGATAGACACATGCACGCACACATACAAACACACATACACACACATGTATGGATATATATATATGCATATTCTTATATGCATTTTATGCATGCATATGCATACACAAATTTATTGAAGCTGAAAACTTCACGAGCCATAACTCTGAGATTGCTATAACCCATCATCAGATTGGGTTAGCTTTTGGAACAAGAGAATTGTTTTAAAAAGTTTTGTAGAAATGAGTTGAAAAATAATCATATCTATATATAAGTAAGTGTGTCCCTACCTACGTTGGATATGTAACGCAAAGTGCAAAAACTCAAATAGTAAGAAACTGTTGGCTTTATGGTAATGGTAGCAGTGGAGACAGTAGTACATATCATTATTGCAGCAATGGGTGGTAAAGACAGTGGTAGTGATGTTGGTCTGAATAATGGTGAGTAGAGAAATATACCCGGAGAGAATGTAAAGATTCTTAGAAATGAGTTGTGGCGAGCTGGCAGAAATGTTAGCACACTGATCGAAATGCTTACCGGTATTTCGTCTGACATTACATTCTGAGTTCAAATTCCGCTGAGGTCGATTTTGCCTTTCATCCTTTCGGGGTCGATAAATTAAATACCAGTTATGCTCTGGGGTCGATGTAATCGACTTAATCCCTTTGTCTGTCCTTGTTTGTCCCCTCTGTGTGTAGTCCCTTGTGGGCAATAAAGAAATAGGAAATGAGTTGCTGTGACATCACTGTATCTTTAATTATCTCAATCTCTCATATCCAACGTCTGTCTGCCTGCCTCTATCTCTCTCTCTCTCTCTCTCTCTCTTCTCATTCACCTTTATGAACACCAACATCGTTACTACTGATTCTCTCACCGCCACTATCATAAAAATCAATGCTTCTACTTCTGACACAACCACTGTCATAGCCATCAACAGATTTTTACATGTATATGTATTCAAGAGCATGTGTTTGCTGTGATGAATATGCACATTTGTATATGAGACAATCCATCAGCTTTTCTGTCTGTCTATCAATCTGTTCACACACACACACACACATAAATGCATATACACACACACACTCATACACAAAACTACATGCACATAGAAGAATACATTCATACAAATTAAAACATGATAATGCTTAGAACCATATAAACAAAAACTAGTTCTTGCAAAAGACAGATGAACATAAAGAATCTCATAAGAAGAGATTACAGAATGTAACAAAAATATTCTGAGATAATGTAAAAGAATTCCCCCCAAAAAAACATAATGGAAAAATGTGATGGAACAGAGCGTGTGCTACATATTAGGTAGAAAAATGAGGTATGAGAGACTCAACGCAAGTCGCAAGTAAAGGAAATAAGAAATGATAGTAAACCTAGCTAAGCAGAAGTGATAATCACTGGATCGTTCTAATCATCAAAACTTCACTATGAGGAATAAACAAGTAAACGAACAAGCAGAAAGCAAGTAGAACAAATCTTTTCAAAATCTTAAGAGTGTCTCTCTCCCTTTGTCACACACTTTGTGTGTGTGTGTGTGTGTGAATGTGCATGTGTGTGTTTGCATATGTGTGCACATGCATGCATGTGTATGTGAGTGTGCATGTGTGTGTATGTGAGTGTGCATGTATGTGTGTGTGCATGTGTGAAGGCGCATGGCTTAGTGGTTAGGGCATTCGGCTCACGATTGTAAGGTCGTGAGTTCGATTCCCAGCGACGCATTGTGTCCTTGAGCAAGACACTTTATTTCGCATTGCTCCAGTCCACTCAGCTGGCAAAAATGAGCCAGCCTTGTCACACTATGTGTCATGCTGAATCTTCCTGAAAACTACGTTAAGGGTACACGTGTCTGTGGATTGCTCAGTCACTTGCACGTTAATTTCACGAGCAAGCTCTTCCATTGATCGTATCAGCTGGGACCCTCATCGTCGTAACCGACGGAGTGCTCCTTTATGTGTGTGTGTGTTTGTATACACACATATATACACACATACAGAGATGTGTGTGTATATATATATTGGGTTGGCAACTAAGTTCCCACTGTCGTTTTAAATTTTGGAATTTATTGTGTTTAAAATTTTTGAATCTATTTTTTTTTCAAGAATTCTATTTTTGAATCATTTTGGAATCTATTTTGTTTTCTTCTAGTTAATTTTAGTTAATTTTTGTTTATTTTCAGCTCATTAAAATGGAATGTCAAGTTAAGAAAAATGATCATTTTCAACACCTCTTTCTTTTTGCTTTTAATTAAGGTTCTAAGGCTGTTAAAGCTGCTTGCAACATTTGTGCTGTGTATGGAGAGGGTGCCATAGCTGAAAGAACCGCTCGTGATTGGTATGCCAAGTTCAAAAATGGAAATTTTGGCCCCAAAGACGCACCTCATTCTGGCCGTCCAGTTGAATTCGATGAAGAGCAATTAAACCAACCTTTGCACGAAGGTGTGTCTGTGTGGGGAAAGCATCTTCTACAATAGCCTTGGGTCGACCAAAGCCTTGTGAGTGGATTTGGTAGACAGAAACTGAAAGAAGCCCGTCGTATATATATATATATATATATATATATATATATATATGTACAAAAATAAAAAGGAATGACCAGCAAAAGTTGACTCCTATATGCTAGAAATAGATGCCGAATCATCTAACAACGAAGAATATGTTCTCATTAAAAATTTAGCAACACAACAGACTGTAAAAGGGCAAGACAAATGAAAAAATAGTAAATAAAAAAACGATTAACCTACGTACCATGGTTTCACCTGTTAATATTTACATAAGTAAATATCTGCAGGATCATCAGCGTAGTCTGTCGATTTATAAAATATAATTTCCAGAACTATACACAGGACATCTAGCATATAGGAGTCCACTTTTGCTGGTCATTCCTCTTATTTTTGTA
>NC_068984.1:70490413-70504078 GCF_001194135.2 Octopus bimaculoides
CTTGACAACCGATGCTGGTGTGTTTACATCCCCGTCACTTAGCGGTTCGGTAAGAGTGACTGATAGAATAAGTATTAGGCTTACAAAGAATAAGTCCAGGGGTAGATTTGCTTGACTAAAGGCGGTGGTCTAGCGAGAAGAAAAATCTAGTCAATAGACTATATGTTATTCATATAAATACATACAGTGTATATTTAACACATAAGAGAGATGTCCATAATAGGATATATAACCCGCTAGAGGGAGTAGTCAAACATATATATATATATGTGTGTGTGTGTGTTTATGTATATAATATATGTATGTGTGTGCTTATGATTTTATTATTTGTCAAAATGGGATATAAAGCAACAGTAGATATACATACATCTACATGCATGCACATATACAAACACACTCATTAAATTATAACTAGATATTTTTATCCATACTCTTAACTTTTATAATGAAATGTGTGTAATAGTATAGAGCATTGATACTGTTTTTTTCATCATTACAATACCAAGTGTTTCTATTTATAAGTGAAACAGTGCTTGGCATCTCATATTGAACAATGATTATAGAGTTCAATAGTGGGAATTGAATTGAGGGAAGCAGAGATCATGCAGGGTATTATTGCATTAAGGACAAAGAGAAGAAATGAGAATTAGAAAACAAGAGAAGAATCAGAAATGATGTGAAACATTAACTCTGCAGGAAAGGAATCAAATTCTTTCAAGAAATCCAGCTGGGTTGTGTATGATGAGCACAGAAGTTGAAGTTATAAGGAAAGGATGAGAATTATTAATCACGAAAGAAGGCAAAATATGAATGCGATGATAGACATGAATATTTAACACAGAGAAGATTTGAACAAATAGCATGGACAAGAATATCTAGGACAGATGTGAAACTTGGAGAGAAAATATAAATGAAACAGAGAGACAAGGATATTTAGAATGGGTATATGACTGAGTTGTATACCAGTTCTAAATATTCTCATCTATCTGTTTCATTCATATATGACGGAATGGAGCATTACATGTTGAAGACTGAGCTGGTGGGAAGGAGAGCAAGAGGAAGACAAAAAAATGAAGATGTTCGACTGGATGAAGAAGAGATTGAACATGCAGAGCGAGAAAGACCTGGATGACGTTGCGAGAGACAGAAATAAATAGAGTAGGAACAAGCCATGATTCATCAAAGGCTTGAATATGCCATGACACAAGAGAGAGAAATCTGACTGAGTTAGGGTACAAAGAATGAAACCAAATAATCATGAGGAGTCATAAAGTATTGGAATTATGAACATATGTCCTTACCATGGAGCTCTGCCATTCTACAGTGAACCTGCTATTGACTCTATAATCATTGTTCAGTATGAGTTGCCAAACACTGTTTCATTTATAAATAGAAACACTTGGTATTGTAATGATGAAAAAAAACAATCAATGCTATATACTATTACACACGTTTTATTAAAAAAGTTAAGAGTATGGATAAAAATGTCAGCAGTCAGAGACAGATAACAATCAAGGTCTGTTGACTAAACCAGCAGCTAGATGCACATCCTGTTGCCAACACTTACCTGATTTCAAGTTAAGTAAGACTTCC
The DNA here is from genome assembly GCF_001194135.2 of Octopus bimaculoides. NCBI lineage: Eukaryota > Metazoa > Mollusca > Cephalopoda > Octopoda > Octopodidae > Octopus > Octopus bimaculoides. The sequence goes on from NC_068984.1 coordinate 70,492,007, forward strand.
CTATTACTGGATGTGTTTACAAGGAAGACTGGAAGTGAGGGATACTATTTGTATGAAGGTGACACTCTTATACTATGAAGGGGTGCTGAAAAGTTTCTAGTTTTAAGGATCTTGCAAATGGCCTGGTTGGGGGTGTGACATTCTTAGTTTTTTTTACAGAGCTTAGAAAAACTGAAGGACTGCAACAATTGGTGAGTGAATCTGAGAAGGGGAATATGTTGAATGACATCATAATTAACTGATCTTCCTGTATTTTCTTTTACCTAAAGCCAAGAACTTTTCTGCATCCCTATATATCACAATCAGATGATGTCAAGACAAAGAGAAACTAATTATATACACACATGCAAACACATATATATGTGTGTATATACACATATGGCGAACTCTTTTGAGTTACCATTTATCAAATCCACTCACAAGGCTTTAGCTAGTCCAGAGGTATAAAGGAAACACTTGCACATAATGGGACTGAACGTGAAATCATATGGCTAGGAAGACTGCTTGGCCACATATATTAGATGTGTGCACCTAATATATATACATATATGCACATGCACACACATGCACACATATGCACAAACATAAATATTTATATGTATATATATATAGGCGTAGGAGTGGCTGTGTGGTAAGTAGCTTGCTTACCAACCACATGGTCCCGGGTTCAGTCCCACTGCATGGTATCTTGGGCAAGTGTCTTCTACTATAGCCTCGGGCTGACCAAAGCCTTGTGAGTGGATTTGGTAGACGGAAACTGAAAGAAGCCCGTCGTATATATGTATATATATATATGTATGTGTGTATGTGTGTTTGTGTGTCTGTATTTGTCCCCCCAACATCGCTTGACAACCGATGCTGGTGTATTTATGTCCCTGTAACTTAGCGGTCCGGCAAAAGAGACCGATATAATAAGTTCTAGGCTTCTAAAGAATGTCCTGGGGTCGATTTTCTCGACTAAAGGCGGTGCTCCAGCATGGCCACAGTCAAAAGACTGAAACAAGTAAAAGAGTAAAGAGAGTATATATATATATATATATATATATATATATATATATGGTAAATGAAAGATGGAAGATGGAATATACAAGAATTTTTATTATTAACCATTACAATTGTTTCGATACATCTAGCATAGATCCTTCATGAGTGGGACACTTAACAACTGGTTCAGGAACATCTGACAGTGCAGATATGTCTCATTGAGTGATAAATAGATACAACTTGTTAAAATAACAGTTCTGTAATGTATCTTCTCATTTCATAGAAAGAAAAGCAAGAAAATGAAGGAAATATCTTCATTAATATAAAAGATAAAAAAAAAAAAAATCACAGATGCAAAAAAAAAAAAAATCACAGATGCAAAAAAAAACAAAAAAATCACAGATGCAAAAAAAACCCAAAAAAACCGAACATGCAATACAACAAGAAAAGTATTAAAAACAACAGGTAACAAATATGGATGTATAAATGCCCTCGTGCAAGCTGCATGGCATGTGTACATTCACTCATACAAGTATCTGAAAATGTAAGCATACATACACACGTAGATCTTGATAGTAGATTATGGAGTAGATTAGATAAGGAGAATGCTTTTGTTATGGCAATAGGCATCTAACTCTGCACAGCTTACAGACCTAGTCAGAATATATATCCTTTCATAGATCCCGTCTTCCTTTCTGGAAGTAACAGGGGGTCTATATAGGGATGGCACCTTATTTTTTCTGGATAGAAGTAGCAAAGTACAGTTAGAAAGGCATAGGAAAAATTTCTTTAGATTTTAAAAAATTTTATGACTAAACATTACTATGGGAAAGGATTATCATAGAGTAAATTTTCTTGATTCTACCTTTTGTTTTGATACTGGATTATTTTAACCATTTCATAACCATTTCATAAGCCAAATTATATTAAGTACAATAATTCACCTACAGGATTTAGTGAACATACACATCTAAATACCAACAAAGGAGATGTAAACCACAATGAAAAGCACCAATTATGGCCAAATTATAATAATAGAAATGCTTATGATATAGCTAACATGGTATCAATGTCGGAAAAAATAGTCAGAACTGCCACATATAAAAATAAATATGATAAATGCTCATGCAGAGAAATATCAAAATACACACTGATGAACCTCTGTATGAGTACAAATCTTGTATATAAATGTACTGTACAGACAAGGGAAGAGCCATATGTTTACATTGGGCATGTTGCCAGGTTCAAGAGAATCAATAAGAGACACTGACATCTTTGGCCAATTTTGTATGGTGACTGAAGGAAGATAAAATTAAGTACAACATAACCTGGTCCAAAGTAAGGCATGCAAAACCATACAATTTCATTTCCAGGAGATACTGACTCTGCTCTGAGGAATCCCTGTCTATTCTGTGGACCAATGAGAAGATCATTAATAGAATTTCTGAAAGACTCTCAAGATGCCTGCATGCATATAAATATACTTTGCACAATGCAGTGGGAATGAATTTGAGTAACTGTTACTTTAAGGTATGGATGAACTCAGTTTAGCTTTAACCACCCCATTCTTATAAACACCAAGTCACTATTTAGCTTGCCTTGTGATTATGAGTGCACCAAACTGCACATATGCATATGTTTTCCTTTTTGTGGATGCTTATATGACCAAGTATACACATACTATGCAGCTTGTGTTAGGGCGTTTATACCTCAATATCTGTTAGCTGTTATTTTTAATACTTTTCTTGCTGTATTGCATGTTTGTTTCCTTTTTGCATCTGTGATTTTATTCTTGATGTTCTATATATAAACAAAGATATTTTCCACATTTTGTTGCCTTTCTTTCTCCGAAATGAGAAGATATATTGCAGAATTGTTACTTTAATGAGTTGTATGCATTTATCACCTGATGAGACACATCTGCACCACCAAATGCTCCTGAACTAGGTGTTAAGACTCGCATCCATGAGGGATCGATGCTAGATGTATCGAAACTATTGTGATTAGTAATAAAAATTCTTGTATATCCCATATTGCGTCTTTCATTTACCATATACATAACAAATACCTGTGAAAGTGACCTTGCTTCACCAGTAAGTTACCAGGTGTAAACCATTCGTTTTATTATTTAATACATATACAAATATGTAAATAGAAAAATACACACACACACATATATATATATATATATATATATACATACATATACATATATATATATATGCATGTAAATACCTACATATATATATGTGTGCATGGGTGTATTGATATATTACATTTATTAGTTGCAGGATGATAGGATGAATGAAATTTTGGACAAATTTTCTTGTTGTATTTGGTTACTTTCCTTTATACCCAAAGTCCAAATTTCCTTCCAGTTGACTTTGTTCATCATATTTTCAATGCCGATAAGATATATACAAAAGAAATTTGGTATATGGAGTTGTACCAAGTGTACTTGATTATCTTCAAAGCGTTTGTCTTCATATCAAGGTCAGTCAACCTTTTAGAACCCATATCTGTCTTGAGGGAATCAAATCCTAGATATTGTTTTCGCAAGCAAGGACAAAAACAAAAGTAAATAAAACAGCTGCACAATATGTATTGTACTTTTGATACAGCAGCAGCAGCAGCTCACAGCTGCTCTGTAAAGATTTCATGTAAAAATAGGCTACACAAAGACAATTGGGGAATTTAAAACTAAAGTAAAAAGTCACAAAAAGAAGCAGAATAATTTAGTAATACTTAGAACAAAAAAAGTTTGCACCATAATAATCAAACAGCAACAAAAAACAACAACAACATAGCATGGTATTTAAAGGTCAATAAGAAATAATTCTCATGGAGCACAATGTGATGCACATATGCATGGAAAGTCAAAGATATGCATCAGAGAAGAAACATCGTGAATTAATTGCTAAACTGAATGATATAAATGTTCTGTGACTGAAAATATAAATAAGCTATTAAATTATAGAAAGTAAATACAAATTTTTTTTATTATTTATTTTCTCTTTACTATAGGGAACTCTGAAAAATAAAAGTAAAATGGAAATTACATATTTTTTCTTCAGCTTTTTTTGGTGCTTTTTTCTAGCGTTATTCTTTTTTCTTTTTGTTTTTTTTTTGTTTATTCCCCCTTTCCTGAAATCAAGGTTATCAGTTAAGTGATTTGTACTGGAAAAAACCATGTTATTAGTGTTTTGTGATTTGAGATGATTGCAATTACGATAAGGCTCAAGAGAAGATGCATATGTATTAAGGGAAACAGATAGATAAAGTGAGGGAGAGTGATAGATAGCAATACAGTGTGTACATGAGAGGAGAAGGGTGTGTGTGTATGAGGATTTATATATATATATATATATATATATATGGAGAGAGAGAGACAAAGAGAGTAAAGGAGAGAGAGAGGAGAAGGCAAGATAAAGACTGAAAAGGAGCAAAAAAAAAAGTTAGAATGAAAAGGTGGCTGGGTAAAATGGTTGTAGGAGAAGGCTGGAAAGATCAAGTTAGAGGACAGAGAAAAATGTTAGACAAAATGACGGAGAGAGGAATAATGGAGAAGGTATAATGAATATCAGAGAGTTAAAGCAAAAATTGGACTAGATGCATAGGTAGGTAGATATATATATATATATATATATATATATAGATAGATAGATAGATAGATAGATAGATAGATAGATAGATAGATAGATAGATAGATAGACAGACAAATAGAGAAAAGGGGGAGAGATAGGGAGAGAGACAGACAGACAGAATCTGATAAATAAGAGAGTAAAGAGAAAAGTCATGAAGGAAAGAGAATGTGTTAGAATACAAGAAAGTGAAAGAGAGAAAAACGGAACAAGAGAGAGAAAGAGAGAGAGATGGGGAAATAGTAGGAATCCTGTAGGATTATAGGAAATTTATCTGTTAAACAATAGTAAATTTGTTTTACTTTGCAAGGGTTATTGATTAAAGAACAAATCTCAGAATTTATTTGTACACAATACATTCTATGGTAATAATACTAAGCAACTAGTATTAACAATAATAGTACAAAATAATAAGCCCCAAATGTTATGCAGATGAATACAAAGAACTTCATTGGTACTTGTAAACCCTTGAATATAACATCAACAACAAGAAGAAAAAGCATACTAAATGCTATTTTCTCTTTTTAAAATTTGGAATTATCTTGTGAACCCCTTTGGCAATCTTCTTGATAGTTCTCTATCAGAAGAATAAGAGATAAGTTTTGTGTGGTTATGTTTATATTCAAAAATACTGAAAAGCATTTTCTATGGTGGTCTACTGATTCTAACAAGTTGTGATCTACTAACAGTAACAACAATAATGGCTTTAACTTTTGGGCAAAGGTCAACAATTTCGTAGGAGTTGAGTAAGTCGATTAAATCTATCCCAGTGCTCAACTGGTACTTATATTTTTATCGAACCTGAGAGGATGGAAAGCAAAGTCGATCTCAACAGAATATAAAGTCAGAATGTAGAGATGGATGAAATATTGCTAAGCATTTGCCCACTAAGCTAACAATTCTGCCAGCTCAAAATTTTAACAACAATGAGGACAACAACGACGGTGATGATAATAAATATGATGACAACAACAACAACAACTATAATAATAAATGCCCTGATGCAGTACCAGGCAGTGGTTCCCATGGCTGCTAATCTTAACTGATTGACTGTGTTAATTAACACATACATGTTTTGTCTTAGAGTAAAAGATGAGCTACAGTAAATATTCTACTCATTACTACTGATTTACTTATCAGTTGCTTGACCTTAACCTGTTGAGCATGTCCCTTAGTGGCTGATGATATGTGCATCTCTGATCACAGCAGGAACTGTGAGAGAGTATCATAGCCATGTGCTGAGAGGAATTTATTTGGGGTTTGAATAATGCACCCCTGGAAACTTGGGTGTTTTGTTCATCATCCTTACCTCAACCTTTTGAGCAGGATTGGCTATGCAGCATCAAGAAAATTCTAACTGGGCTCCCCCTGCAAGATCATGTACTGTTTATCTTGATATGAGGTCACCATGTTGTGCACATATGGTTGTGATGCATATACCTGGTATACCCTTATCAGATGGATAGTTATGATGGGTATATTGGACTTCGTATATTTGTACTTTTGTGTCACATTGATGGCATGCACTGCACTCTCACTCAACAATAATAATGGAATCCACCTACAAAGGCATGTGCTATTTCTCTAGATATGAGATCACCATGTCACGCACATATGGTTATGATACTTGTGCCTTGTGTCCTCTTATCAGACTGGTAGTCATGATGGGTATTTAAGGCTTTATATATTTGTATATTTGTACCTCAGTGTCATTTTGGTGTTTTTTTCCAACAGTTGTAATGGATCCTCTCACGGACGAGGGCATGTCCTGCCCTTTCTGTGTAGATGTAGAGACTCATCTACCTGGCTTGAATATAATGACACCAGTGGATTCAATTAAAGCTAGATGAGCAGTGGAACGGGCAGGACATACCCTCGTCCATGAGAGGATCCATTACAACCGTTGAAAAAATTATTTTGTCTGTTCATCTATCCTTCTCTAAGTAATAGCTCTTTCTTGTAGAAGGGGTAAGTCAAATGATATCACTGAAAGAATGGCACTTACTTTTACTGACCTTGGAGGAATGAAAGGCTAAATTGAGCTTAGAAGGATTGAACTCAGAATGTAAAGAGCAGGAACAAATTCATCAAAATGAATATCTTAATCACACTTCTATACTTGTGTCCTGTGTGCATGTGTGTGTGCGTGCACACACATGTGTGCTTGTACACAGATGTATCTACCTAGTTATTTGTATCAAGATAGTAATGTATGTTAATCCCTATTAGAAAATAGCCATGTGCTAATAAGTATATATGTGTATGAAAAATGAGACTTTCTAGAAATAGCAATAAAATACATTTATTAGAATTGGATACAGACTCAGTCCAGGACAACTACATGGTTGAGCAAGATAGCATGTATTATCCTAAATTCATTTGCAGAAATATAACAGCAAGTGTGACTATCATATGCATGTATATATGTATTGTAAATATATATATATTCATCTAATCTACTCTCATTTATCAACACAAACACATACACTTACATATATATGAATGTGCGTGTGTGTGTGTGTGTGTGTGTGTGTGTGTGTGTGTGTAATGAACCACATATACTTAATGTATGTGCTTCATGTATTTGCCAGTAGGCTATAGATATATATATACATATTGTATATATCACATTTTTTATCAAAAGAAATATATAAAATTCTATTTACACATATATATACACACATCATGGTTTATGAAAAAATAAAAGAAGACTACTTGCCACAAAAATAACTACAAAAATAACTACAAAAAAAAATAATAAACAAGAGTATGTATACATAGACATTACATAAATTTTAAATGGTTTATGATTTTAGAGGCTCATCTGAATAACGAGTAGTTACTGATGCAACTAATCTATTGGACAGCACTATTTGCAGAATGCAGAATTTCAGGCTCTAGTGATGCTTGGAATATGATAGCAATGATATCTATCTGATATTCCCAAGAAACTATATACCTACCATGTTTAGTAAAGTCAGAGTTATAATGTGCAATATTTTCTCTTTTTATTCTCTTCCTTCACATTTCTCTTTTTGTTCCTTTGTGTTTTTCTCTGTTTCTCTATTGTGTGCGCACACACACACACACACACACACACACATACACACACACACTAACACACACAGAATTTACATTCACAGTATGTGTATGTATGTACACTTGCCTGTGTACAGTATATATGTATATATGTATATATATATATATATATATATATATATATATATATTTGAATGGATGTTTGCCTACAAGAGTAGTTACTAAGAGTTTTACACACACATACACACACACACATGTGTATATGTGTGTGTGTGCAAAAGAAGAAAGCAATAGCATAACTTCATACCAAATCAATATACCAAACTAATATACATTAACACATATCCATCCATCCCATGCACACACTTACATATACACATACATACATACACACATGTAACTATTTATTAAAAAACAACAGCATGCACACATAACACAAAAAGACAAGATAAGTGCATTTGAATAGTAATATTTTTGTCATTTACTTTTGTATCAGGAAAGCATTATATGAAATCTACATTTAAACACTGACTCACAGTTGCTATTATACATTAGCATTCCACTACCTTTTTGGTGCTTCCGATCCTTGAGATATCTTTCAATAACATAGTGGAACCAACTTCATTAAATTCTTCCAAAATGAATACATTATATATGACAATTATTATGCACCCACATCTATTGAGATACAAATATATTATTATATTCAATGATTGGTTCTCATATTTCTTTTTGATTTTATCATTCTGTATTATTTTTATGAAAACAAGAAAGATTTCAAAATTCAGCTTGATGAAAATGAAAACGAAAAGTGATTCTCTGCTCTATATTACAGAAATATGGAGCATATGGAATTGTCACAAAATAAAAATTTCACAAAACATCAAAGTTAAGATTAACAGCTGCCAATATCTATCGGGTTTAGTTCTTGGATGAATGATAATTTCTGCAGGAACATTTTGCAGCTGATTCTTGAAGCAGAAAGATAGCATCCAGATTAGGATCCTAATGTGTAACATAAAATGAGAAAATCAGTTATAACAGAAGAAAGATTTTAGTTTTAGTTTTAGGTTTGTTAATGCAATCATTTCAGCATGTGCTATGAAATACAAAACTAAGTGAATTTCTTTGAAATATAGAGTTAATTTCAGATTTAACTAGAATATTTGACACAAAGTTTTGCAACTTTACTTTGCTAAGCAGTTATCAATGTCGTAGCTGTTCATGATAATCTCTGACAAAGTAGAGCTTTATCTTGTTTTTCTGAACGATTCATATCAAAAGATACTCCAAAATTGTTATAGATTATAAAAGTATTTTCCAATACCTGGATTTCTCTTTTGATAGTAGTACTATTGTCAATTTTCATATTATACATTGTTCCAAATTCTTAGAAAAAAAAGAGTGCAATAAAATTTCCAGTTCTTCATAATAAATTTATTTTTCCAGGTAACATTTTTGATAAAAATTTTCCTTGTGTCTTGCTTGATAAGTAGATGTCAAGAAAATTTGCTACTGTAAAATTCCTGCAACTTCCTTACAGAAGTTCTTTATAAACAGGAAACATCTAAGATTTAAAATAATATTTCATTGCTTTCTATGATGTTCAATCACACACTAAATATGAAAAAATAATTTTCTGGAAGAACATTGCAGCTGCCAAGCTTCTGAGGTTTTAAATATGTATGCCAACTACAAAATATTCATCTGTATGTTGTAGCTAACGGAAAATATAGTAGCCCAACTAATATATTATATCTTATATGCTTGAGAAGTGAATGTGACTTAAAATTTCATGAAGCCAGGTTTCATCTGTGACTGCAGATGACAGATGGGATATTAAATAGGTCACAAACACAAGCCTGAGAATTTCAGCTGTTACTTTTAACTCCAGGCCAACCTCGATCTTGCAGGCAAAGATATTTCAGCCTATCTTTTATCAGATCTACCTTTTATCAAACCTATCTTTTATTCAGATAACTTATGTTAAAATACATTATGTATTTCTTTCCTTTTAAGATGCTAAGATCTGTTTTGATGGAGCTTTAGTTGTTATTTCTTGCAGGTTGAGCTACTGCAAAGAGGCTTTCTCATTAACTCTTTAAATTAGTGGAATTGACATACAAGTCAAAAGATTGCCTGCTTATTTCCAATCCACATCATAGTCAATACACTTAACTATTGCCATTTCCAGATATAACTTTCTCTGATACTGTCATAATGTACTCGTCAGTGTTCTCGAATTTCTGTGTAGGTATGTAGTAGCTTATATTTTGATTAATAGCTTTCTGTCATTATCATTATAAGTTTAAGAAACAGAAGTGAGAAAATCCTGATGAATTACTAAATAACAATCGAATCAATCAATTGTGTCTTAATGCCAAGCTACTGCAAAAAACTCTCATGGGTTAGCAGTTTCACAGCATTGCTAAATACATATGGATGAGAGTTAATATATTTATTTGTTTTCCCAATTGTATCTGAAGACTAAAGACTTTTTCCACTAAATCTTTAATGGCTTTGTTAGCAGCATAAATGAAGTGAGAAAGACTTCAAGTGGAAATTAAAACTGAAAATGTTTTAGTGTCATCTTGCCAAAAAATCACTGCTACTCTACAGAACATGTCATTGAAGAATAAACAAATATACCATTATACACAATAAATATTGTAGACTTTCTTCTACAATACTTACTGAGACGAATGGAAAGGCAGGAATGGCAAAATACTAGCTTAAATGATTGTCAGAAGTTAGATTCCTCGCTCTAGGTTTAAATTTTAGTGATCCACTGGATCATGCCATGTGTAGTAGACAGTTCCATTGCCTGACTTTTAGAGGCCCCTTGCAACTTTTTATTTCGAGGCCCCATCCCATCAATCAAAATTCATAATCTACATACCACTTATTCATAGCTATATTTTACTTTATTCTATCTGAAGTTCAATATTTCACGTTATACTAAAGAACATCTTTAAAGTACAAGTTAAATTTATTTAGGTCTATTAAAAATTTCATGAAGTAAAACTTCCAGATATGAATAAAAGAGCACTTTTATAACCCAGGCAACTTTCAAAGACAAGCAGGGCACACTTTTTGCTTTATGAAATCATCAATTGGTTCAGAATAATCAAGCTGAGAGCTAAGTTGTTGTTTCATAGATATCATAGACAATCCACAAAGTCTGGTACACGTTTGTGGTACAATGTAATATTTTTACAAGAACTTTTGCAGGTACAACGTATTACCATTTTATTTCTTGAAATTTTCAGTTAACATAGATAGTTTAAATCTTGTTCAACATCTTACCCAAAATAAATAGATGACTCATCTATGTACTTTGATCTTAACATGCCCCTCAACTGCAGAGCCCCCCCCCACCTGTGACTGCAGATAAAGAAAGATAAAGAAAGTGGGTAAGTCAGAGAGTAAACTAAAGAGAGTGATAGTGAGAAAGATAGTAGTGAAGATGTGTTGGGACAATCCCTTGAGAAACAGTTGAGTTGGTGAGAATAAGTAGGGTGATACAGAGGTTTAGATTGACTGAGTGGGTGGATAGAGGTAACTGTAGCAAATGTTGGAGAGAAATATGAGAGACTAAGGGGCAGGGGTTGCAGTAGTTATGTGAAGGCAGCATTAAATGAGATAGGAGGTAAGTGAGGTGTTAATGATGGCAAACAACACAGTGAAGAGAAGGCACAGAAGGGAGGTGAGGCAGAGGAAGATAATGTGAAATAGAAGTGATTCAAGGTGGAAGAAGGAAGGTAACTGAGAAAGCAGGGTATCTAGTATGTGCCTACTCAGCTCTCCTGTGGTATAAAAATGATGGATGTTAGGGGATGAAATAATGGGTAAATAGTTGATGTGCAAGAGAGGATGCAGGCTGACATGTGGCAGAACCCCTCATAGACAAGCATTATGAAGGTGGTTTTAAGATATCAATACTGCTGATGTGGATGGGTTTTTCTTGAGTACAGTAAGGCACCAAATATCTTGGTCATTTGCCATCTGCTTCATAAAGCTCAGTGTCTCGTGATTGGCCTTCAGTTCTTCGTCCCTCTTCTTCCTGGATCTTTCTCTTCTACAGGTACCATCAACTCCCAGTGATCGGCACTTCTTTATGCAACTGTCCTCATCTATACACATCAAATGTTCAAATCAGTGCAGTCTTCTCTCTTGCACATTGCATCTAAACTCTCTTATGCCTAACTTTTCACTCAAAACACTAGTACTCTGCTGCACATGTACACTGAAATTGCACAACCTCTCAAATCTTTGCATGTCTTCTACATTCAGGGCATGCATTTCACTATTATGTAGCATTACTGTTCATACACATGTATCATACAATCTTCCTTTCACTCAGAGAGAGAGAGAGAGAGAGAGAGAGAGAGAGAGAGAGAGAGAGAGA
>NC_068984.1:70504111-70505936 GCF_001194135.2 Octopus bimaculoides
AGAGAGAGAGAGAGAGAGAGAGAGAGAGAGAGAGAGAGAGAGAGAGAGAGAGACCTTTGTTTGCTAACGAAAGTAAAGACTCTCTGAATTTTCTCTATCTTATTCTTACTCTAGCAAATATACTTTCCTTACATCCTCCTCCACTGCTAAATAGGTCTCCTAGGTAGAAGTTATCCACTAGTTCTAGATAGCCTGAGAAAATCAATTTCCAATGTATCTCTAGACTGTGTGGCTCTTGTGCATCTTCCACACACAAACACTTTCTTTGTTAACCTTTCTATTATTCCACCACAAAACTTATGTGTTCATAGTTTGCACTGGATATAACATATAGAATTCCTGCTCACACCTTTCCTACATACTGAGCAGAGCCATTTACCTGAAGTGGGTAGAGTCTTGTATGTTCTCTTACTAGAACCTTTATCTTTGCTAAGTTAACCTTAATGCCCTTTAATTGCAAGTTTTGCACCCACACCTGAGATTCCTTTTCTTGCTATTTTAGAGAATCTGCTATGAGAGTAAGATGATCTGCACGTAGCAGTTCCCAAGAGCAGCTAGTCTTGAATTCCTTTATTAAAGAGGACAATGATGAATAGTAGGGGAACTGAGAACCAAATCCTGTTCACTCATGACTGAGGAAGACCATCACTGACCATCACCAACAAAATGCCAGCAATGCCCACGCATGAGTTTACTTTCTCCAGCAGTTGGCTTCACCTGGGTTCATGCCTGCAATTTCCATGTTTGCAACAGTACCCTCCTACTCAACTAGGCATCAGATAGTTGCTTTGCCAGTGATTGCACAACCTAAAGTCTTAGGTCCAATAAGGCCTGTACAGAACCTCAGAGACCCTCTCCACCATACTGACATGATTCAAAGACAAGCCAGGGCAATATATCCAATGCCAATATTAGTTTTAGGCTCAGGAATGTGAGGTCACCATGATCTCTAATGGAAGCAAACAAGCCCTTAAATATTCAATGCCATTTCCTACATATCTGGTTTTCTATCATAGTAACCTTCTCCTAGAGACATGCTTTAGCAAAAGCTAAAGAGTGCCCCACTCCTAGTAGTCTTTCAGCATGTCAGTCACCAGCATACATACATACATACATACATACATATATACACATGTGCATGCACACACACACACACACACACACACACACACACACACACACACACACACACACATACACATATGTACATACATATTTATCATTGTCATGATCATTTGAAAATCAATTTTCAATGCTAGCATAGAGAAAATATTTGGCAAGTTCTAGAAAGAAAACCTGCAAGTGTGAAATGCAAACCAATCACACAAAAGGCAGTGCCCTGCATGGTCACAGCCTTTGACTGAAGCGAGCAAACGCAAAAACATATATATATAATGTGTGTTTGTGTCTTCTAACAAGAATCAACATCATGCAAGTATATTCATTCATTTCCAATGATAGGTGAAAAGAGGTCAACCCATGGGGAAATATCACCTTGCTAGGAAACAGATAAACTTCGATGAAAACAGGGGCATTTAAACGCAGAATATCTGTCACAGCATATTCCATTTCATTTATGCAAGCATAGAAAAGTGATTTTCAAAGAACCACGACGATGATAAATATGTATGTATGTATGTATGAATGTATGTATATATGTAGATAGGTATGTGTGTACGTCGATATGTATCTATGTATGGTATTTAATATGACTTTACTTGTCTTTATTGTCCACTTTCGTGTCATGGAAAATTCTGAGTTATTTCTGTTTGGTCACTTCCTTTAAAATCAAGTCTCTCTGTGTATGCATATATATATATATATA
>NC_068984.1:70506058-70507532 GCF_001194135.2 Octopus bimaculoides
ATATGGATTCTCAGAACTTTCCAGTCAAGAGAAATCTACACCATTATCCTTCTCTTCTCCACTTTTGCCCAACTCCCACCTTGAATACTGTTATCCACTGTCGTTTCTCCTCATGAAACAAAGTATCCTGAAAGTTGAAGCTCCTCAAAGGTCAATTACAAAAAAGATAGATGGCAGGACAGGCCTTGTCTGTTGGGGTTGACTAGAAAAGCTCAAGCTTTATTCTCTCCAACGTTGTTTTGAGCACTACATCATCTACATGATGCAGAAATTATGCCATCAGCATTGCCTAAATGATGTTGGCATCACTTTTAAGATATAACCAAGACTTGTACCCCATTCCATTGCCCACAACTTAAATCACACTTGCATCTCATAATAACAATATAGCACAATTATTTCACCTCAATCAGTCCCGCTCTCTGTAACATTACACTAAAACACATTAAAGCAGAAACAGACCCCATAATATTCAAGAAGTCTTTGGACAAATTCCTTCATGAAATCCCAGATAAGCCTCTTACACCCAGATATGTCTTCATAAGCAATAACTCTCTACTTGAGTGGGCCATGTTGTCTGATTCCTGATTTGAATGATTTCGACAGGTGGTGCTGTTCAGTTAAACATGGTCTGGACTGAAACCTATCAGAGTATCAAAGTATGTGCAGGTGGCACATAGAAGACACCATTTCGAGTGTGGCCGTTGCCAGTACCGCCTGACTGGCCTTCGTGCGGGTAACACGTAAAAGCACCCACTACACTCTCTGAGTGGTTGGCGTTAGGAAGGGCATCGAGCTGTAGAAACTCTGCCAAATTAGATTGGAGCCTGGTGTTGCCATCCGGTTTCACCAGTCCTCAGTCAAATCGTCCAACCCATGCTAGCATGGAAAGCGGACGTTAAACGATGATGATGATGATGATGATGATGATGCATATATATATATAGTTCAAATTTACAGAAAACAAAAGACGAAGGCAGATGAGGGAACAACAAGCAGGTGTATTAGTCTGATGCCTGAGAAGAATACTGCATAAAGTGAGTGAAACCACTTGAAATGACAGTGAAAACGAAGCTTTAAATATCTATGAGACCTGTCTCTCATCGTTATCTCACTGAAGAGGACCATCTTTGAGATCTGGTTAACTAGCATCCAAATCACATGACCAAACCAACAGAGAAGATGATGAAAGATTCAGGCTTCAGTACTGTAGATCTCCACCATCAGGAGGATTTTTGAATGAAGCAGTCATCTTGCTCTTTCCCATGAAAATACCAAGGATACTTTGGAACAATTTGATATGGAATGCTCCTAGTTGTCTGATCTGGCACCAACAAAGGGTTCAGTACTCAGAACCATGCAAGAAGGTAAATACTTAAACAGCTTCGCAAACATTTATTCAATCGTCTGTGTGTGTATATCTATCTATCTATCTATCTATCTATCTATCTATCTATCTATATATATATATATA
>NC_068984.1:70515712-70517416 GCF_001194135.2 Octopus bimaculoides
AAAAAGAAAAAGCTCTACATTGTATTTGTCCCATCTTCGTTGAGCCCTGTGTGGCTAATAACAGAAATGTATCTATCTATCTATCTATCTATCTATCTATCTATCTATCTATCTAAATATATATATATATATATATATTTAATATGTGACATTAATAAAAGTCTGTAAATGTACAAACATCCAGATTTCTGAGTACCTTAATTTTTTCTATATATATATATATATGTGAGTGTGTGTGTGTAATATATTTATATATATTTATATATACATATTGTTATTATTGTTGCATACATATATACATGTATACACATGTATGTACACACACACACAAACATACGTATGTAAAATTCTATTGTATAACAACCCTTCAGCTATCAGCTTTTTATTTAGTAGTCAGTGCATAAGAGATTTATATATTTATATATAAATATACATTAATGTATTAAACTATCTGTGGCACAGGATTAGATTGAAAGATGCTGAAATGAAAACTGATGTCTGTAAGTTCACAGACTTGCTAGTTCAATAAGAGAAAAAGAAATAAAAGAGAAAGAAAATAACCAAGAATTTCATTGAGGTAAATATATAAAGAATCAATTACAAATCCTTTTCATGAGAGTTAATATTTAATTCAACAAATTTTTACATTTATTTCATGTATATTTTATGTGTATATATGTGTGTTTGTGTTTTATTGTGTTTTCACTATATTTAATTTGTTTCTTACTTTTTTTTTCTTTGTTTCCTTTCTGGTTGTCTAGCAAAGGTCATAGAGACTATTATTGCTTGCTACATCAGCACTTCACCACAAAGAATAGTAATCAGATTCAAAGAAACAGAGATTAGCTGCAGGGAACAGCAGGTGTTGCAGAATGTCTAAGTAGCAATATAGAAACAGACTCAGTTAAAGTTCTAGTAGGAAATGCTGTAATTTTGTAGCCACAAAAAAGGAAGCAATATACCAATGATTGGTCTGACCTGTAATATCTATGACTTAGATAAATATATAAACTGAAATTTTATTGAATATTGCAGTAGAACCAATGAAACATCACAAAGTCAAAAATAACACAGTGACAAAAGGGAAAAGAAAAATGGAAAATAAAGGCCCTGAAGAATTCTTTAAATTTCAAAGATAAACAGGTGATGGGATAAAGGAAGAAAATCAAATTACATAATATTTTACCTGTTTCCCACGTAAGATACAATACGCTTTTTTCACCTTTACAACTTCATACCCCGAAGGCTTTAAACTTTGTGCATGTTTTTTTATGAGTTTCAAGAACTTCTTTCAGAAAAGCCATTCTCTTGAGCAAATAGATATTTATAAACATTTATATACTGACAAAAGTGCACAATGCCATACAAATATACATTTTCATGAATACAAACAGGCATTTACATTTATAATCTTATATTTGCATAGTTTTCTATATCAATACATGCCTATGAAAATGTGTGTACACATCCGTGTATATTTACATAAATGTGCATATGCATACTTAAACTTAAGATATACAAACTTAGATACATAGATATATGTGTGTATATATTTATATGTATGTATAAATGTACACACACACACATATACACTCACATACATACATGTACACACATGTGCGTGTGTATGTGTATATATATATATATATATAAATATATATGCACACACGTGTATATATTCACACATGTATATATATATATATA
>NC_068984.1:70518239-70522190 GCF_001194135.2 Octopus bimaculoides
TATATACATTTGAGTCCAGCACCATTGTATGTCTGGTACTTATTTTACTATTTCTTGAAAGGATGGAAGTAATTTTTTTTTCCCAGTTAGCAGTGAACTTAAAACAGAGATAGCTAAATATCACAAAATATTTTTGTCTGCCTCTCTATTGAATTTGTCAATTTACCACTACCAATAATAATTTCCACTATAGACACATAAGTGCAAACTTGTAAGAGAAGAGTGAAATTGGCACCAGTACTTGCCTGGTTCTTTAATTTATAGACCCAAAGGATATGTTGACTTTGATGGGGTTTGATCACTGTATGCAAAGAGCCAGAATGAATACTGCTCAGTGTTTTATCCACAGCTCCAGTAACTCTAGGAGTTAAGCTGATTTTACATACACTTTGCCATCTAGTTTAATGGTAGTTAAGCTGTTCTATATGTATGGACACAGTGTTACAGTTCCTAAATGAAAATGTTTTCTACTATTAATATGAAATTTTACCTATCCTATAAAATGACAACATGAAGATTTTATGGGGTTTTAGAATGCAAACAAGCTATCTCTTTTTTTCTGTCAATTTGCAGTGGATGCAATATTTTTTAAAGCTAATAACATCTAGAAATTGTTGTTCCTCACAAGAATACTGCTTCTATTGGAATTTAAACTATCATTAACACTTAGAGAACAAGCCATTGTTATAAAACCTGTTTATGAAGAAGCTTGAGAAAGACCATTATCAATAAATGAAATCAACTCCAGTAATTAACTGGTATTCTATTTTATTAACTGTCCTACCCCACAAGGAGAGAAAGAGAAGTTATTCTTGATGTGATTTGAACTAGATACTAAAGGCATGTTATCAGATGTTCTAACGATCAAAACAATCAATCATCAGCAGGATTTGAACAAAGAACATAATTGCACAAAACTTTATGAAATGTCTTCTGGCATTAAAAATGGTGTTCTGCCAATTCAAAAATGTAAGGTCTAGTCACCATTTGTGAAGAAGTAAATTATAAATAAATAAAATGATGCATCAAACAGAAACTAGAGAAAAACAACTAAATTGAAACAGCTATGAGCAAATATTTGATTGATAATTCTATTTTAACACACAGGCTTTGCAGCACTACAAATAATATTTACTAGACAGAACATAATAAAACAAATCCAAGTATCATAATTAGGGGCATAGTTTAACTTTGAATTCTAACTGATTGTAAGGAAGGTTAGTAATTTTGTTAGATTATACTACCTAGCTACACATATACTTTGTCTTGCTAAATAATTGGAATAAACTGGAGATGCAATTAAGTCCATCATACAAGTATTGAAGAAGATATAAGTGAATTTTTAGCTAAGCATTAGAGTTGTTTAGTGTTGATGGACATATTTTTTTATTCATATGCGTAAAACTTTTGAAAAAGATTATTATGAACGTTATCCTGTCTAATTTTTATATGATACTGATATAAATGTTCACCAGCAGTTGTTCAGTCTTCATGGAATAGTAGATGAATCTTTACCAAACTCCATCTTTCTAAAAGAAAGGATATATTGGATAATATCGATGTTTAATAGCATATACTATTTGAGCCCAGGAAAAAATGCCTTGTATTTGTTTCAGCTTTGTGTTCTGAGTTAAAATCTCACTGAGTTCAAATTTGTATTTCATCTTCTCAGGAACAACAAAATAAAATAACTTCCATCTTCTAGTCTTAGAAGTCCTATAAAACTGAATGTGCTATGTGTACTGTCCTTCTTTGTGTTCTGAGATGTTTCTTATAAATCTGCTCAGGACTTATTTGGATTAATTAATAACAACATATACACATTAGATAGTGACCCCATAATGTGTGCAATGAATTATATATGTAAGTTTAATATTGCTAGGGCATATCCATGGTATTCCATGACTATACTGATTTTTCGCATATCCAGGAATACATTATCAAATTTGTCCTTCCTTCATAATGATATACTTTAAGGCTGGTTCACTTAATCCTGCTATGGCCTATTTGGGTGGTAGTTAATTAATAATATTGGTAGAACAGGCAGAAATGTTAAACTGGATGACCATCACCACTTGTCCCTTGAATATCATTAATGGAATACACTTTTTTTGCAAGCAAAATCAAGGTCACTGGTCTGGAGATAATTTTGTCACATCAATCTCAAAAAACCTCAAAAGTGATCATCATAATCACTGCACATTCCTCCTCTAGTCAAACCATTTTACAAATTGAAATTGAGGGCTTCTATTTTTAGCAAGTAAAGCAATGCCATAGAACTCCTTCAGTGCGTATTTGTGAAGTACGCATGTGTTGTAGGTTAAGCTAAATGAGAAAGGAAAGGGGAAGGAGAGAACAAGAAAATGGGATTACATTTTGAATTGATTTTACACTGTGTAAAATGGCTAGATCACTTGATCAACAAATACTGTAAGAAAACAATGTTATTTTATTTGTTTGTTACTGTTGTTTCTACACTGCTTCACGACTGTAATTTCTTTCTGATGGCAGCTATATATTAAAGAATTTTAATTTTACATTTTGTTATTATCTTTCATTTTGCTTGATTTTTCTGTTTATCATAGCTATATGCGTAGGTTACCTGCTAAACATTTATCAATCCATGATATGAATTGGTATAAACAAGATAGTTTAAAGTTCTGAAGAATGTTATTTGATATCAGAATTCTGGAATATAGCATATCGTTGCTATGGCCCTTCTACAAGTGAGAAACTGAGGGCAAAAACTGAAGATGAGAGATAGATTTAGTAGATAGGAGAATTACTTAACACAAGGGTTGATGCATTTGGATGAAAACCAAGGATGTGTAATTACTGAAAGAGAAGGGTTATGAAGTTGGACAGGAAATTATCTATTCTCTTCTCAAACATCCACAAACAACCATGAAGTGACAGTTACAATGATATATGAGGGGTTGCTGGAAAGTTCCTGGCTTTAAGAGTATCACAAAAGAACTGGTTAGAGACCCAACCTTCTGAGTTCTTTAACAGGGCTTAGAAAAACTGAAGGACTGCTGCCATAAGTGTGTGAATCTGAGAAAGGAATATGTTGAATAAAATTACAATTAACTGATTCTGGGGTATTTTATTTTACCCAAAGCCAGGAGCTTTTCAGCACCTCCATGTAATTATAGAGAAGGAAGAAAATAGTCTACAATATAGTAGGAACATAAGCAAAGCACCAGAAAGCAAGGTGATTGTGGGAACATATGGAAATACCTAATTACATATACACTTACCAATTATTTTTCTTGAACCTTTGATTCCAAACCCAGTCTGGATAACCACTTTCTGTGAACCAAGGGTAGTGACATTCTAAATTAAACAAATACTAAATTTACTTAACTGCAGGTGTGGCTGTGTAGTTAGAAGTTTGCTTCCAAACCACATGATTTCAGGTTCAGTCTCAGTGTGTGACGCCTTGGGCAAGTGTCTTCTACTATAGCCTCGGGCTGATCAAACCCTTGAGAGTGGATTTGGTTGACAGAAACTGAAAGAAACCCATTGTGCACGAGTGTGTGTGTGTGTGTCTTTGTTCCTGTGTTTGTCCCCCACCACTGCTTGAAAACCAGTGTCGGTGAGTTTACATCCCTGTAAATTAATAGTTCAGCAAAGGAGTCCGATAGAATAAGTACCTGGCTTAGCAAAAGATTTAAGTGCTGGGTCGATTCATTTGACTAAAAATCCTTTTAGGTAGTGCTCCAGTATGGTTGTAGTCTTATGACTGAAACGAGTAAAAAATAAAAGATGAAAGATAAATTAAATAAAAGACAGGTGTTGATAATAACTATTTTACTAGCTGAAAATCATTTTGTCACATTATACGTATGTGTGTATGAATGTTTTTATGTTCAATTCATATTTACAAGAATAGTATTGACAGTGACTTCGAACTTTCGGCTTGCTAAGCCATTATCGGACTATATATAT
>NC_068984.1:70522200-70533903 GCF_001194135.2 Octopus bimaculoides
TATATATATATATATATATATATATATATATATACATATATAAATTAAAATCAATAGATCAGTTGCCTAAAACATTACATGCATGCTCATAAAATGTATTTGAATGATATCTTAATGTCTCCATTGGTGATTTCTGTCTGTCTGCTTGTCTGTCCGTCTGTCAGTCTACCTATCTATCAATCTATCTATCTATCACTTTATCTATCTAAAATAAAACCTACATTATATTATAATTTTTAACATAGGCTTTCAGGCAGTATACACATATTAAATCTGCACATGAATTAACACAAGTTTTCAATGTATTTTTTATAGTAATTTGCGTTTTTTGTATATTGCATTTCCTTAACAATACTCTTATCACTTTCTTTTTTAGCAATGAAGGACATTCAAGAATTGTCAATTCAAGTCATATTTTTCATAAAGATCCTACAGTGACGAACATTTTTTTTTTCCTAAGATTATATTGAATACTTGAATATTCACTCATAATGACTGAAAACACAGAGTAAATTTATGTCATTGTTACAAATATCCTATATTATATTTTTAAAATGCTCTAGGGCAAGTTACATTACTACTAGGTCTCAATCTATTCAGAGCCCAAACTAATACAATAGCTAACAACAACAACAACAACAACAACTACAGCAGCAGCAGCAGCAACAACAAAAGCAACAATAACACAAACAAGAAAATAAAACAGTTATATTATTGTCAATGAGTATGAAGCTATTCTGTTTTTGATGCATACAATTCCCAATAAATTGCAAACTGGTTTTAGAATGTACTTTGTATTTAGATATTATCTTGATACAAGCATCAGCAGTATATATTATTTTGAGGATCTGGTATAATAGAGCAAATAGACAGAAAAAGAAAAAAGAGAAAATGTGAAAACACTGTCTGATTTTAAGTAGTTGTCTTTCACTAAAGTGGATATTTCCATTTTTAAAAATATGCTACATGTTCAATGAAAACCCCATCTCGTTATAAATCATCTTTATTTATGTCACTAAATTATATAGAAGCATTGAATACCATGAATAATTTATCCATTCCATCCATGATTACCATTCTATTATATTATATTATGTTACAAATTTACAGCCAAGTCACACACAAAGTTACTTCTCAGTTATGATAGTTTTTTTTGTTTCCTTTTGTTTTCTTTTTATTTGCAAGCACTCATATACATAGATTGACCGCAACATTTCAAACATTAAATATTCCTGTGTTATTTGCTATTTTTTTTTTCTATTTTATCTTCCAGATAACATGCTGTGATAATTTACTCTCCATTTCTGGTACCAATTTCTTATAGAACTTACAAAACGTGCCAAAATATTCTTGTCAAAACTATTAGAGATTAGAATAGATATTGAAAGTTACATAACTTGGCAAAACTGAGAAAAAAAGAAACAGAATTTATGCCTAATTAATATTTAGTTCTAACGTAAATATTTCTTATGTTGTTTTATGTATAGATTTTAAAAACTTTTCAGTTAATAAATATTTAAATAATTTGTTAAAAAATTGTTGCTGTCTGAAGCAAAAACGAAATATTAATAAGGAATAAGTTTTAGATGGTTGTAGCTTTGATGAGAAAAAAACTGAACAAAATTATAGGATTCATTGAAAGCATTTTTTCCAGTAGACATCTGCTTCAACACTTGATAGTACATGACCGAGTATGATAAGGAATACTTATTTGAGAGTGTCGCAGCATTGTGGGGCTTTAACCGAAAGTAATTGGAGTGTACTAAGACTTATGTAAAGAGTGTCTGGCTGTACAAATACAACCTCAGATATGCACCCATCCAACCTACACCAGTATAAAAAAAGTGGACATAAAATAAACACACAAATGATTGAAGAGCTCCAGTGATCAATAAATCAATATATTTTGAACTTCACAGATAGTTTATTAATTTGAGCAAGATCAAATTTAGCAGGATACACGTCTGATTGAATAAACTACATCATAAACAAGTTTTTTTTTTTAATAAATATATGATGAAATAAATTTCCATTGATGATATGACAGTTACTTCAATATATAAAGGTGATACTGTAAAGTATATGTCAAACTTTGACCTGTTGGTAACCCAAAGATAAAATACAATTTTAGCAATAAGAAAAACAATTTTGTGTTAAGGTTTATAAAATGTTTTGCAGCTCCATGTCCCACATGGGCCTGAGACTAAAACTATAAGACATCATTTGTATTCAACTTGTGTATAGAAGTGACAAAATAAAATTTGTTTCAACATCAATAAACTTTGGATAATTTTTTTTTTAATTCTCTGTAGGATCCACAATACTATAAGCATTCAAATATGTCTAAAGTCTTATAAAGACAAAAAACACACAGATTTACACTTGATTTACTAACAATCGCTCATGCATAAACATGTTATAAGATTATAATTTTTTGAACTATCAACTAAAAGAGAAAAATGTTTTAATATCTCAGACATTTAGACATTTAATCAGGTTAGTTTATAATATTATAAAAAAAAAAAAAATGCGATGCTAAAACTTTATATAAAGATATTAAAAATCAATGTTATGAAACAGATGTAGCTTTCATATGAAAATCCCACACTGAGATTTAGAAATTTAATTTCCTATCGAATTTCAACTATCCCTTTAAATATTTTATAACCATATTCCTGGTGAGGTACACTGCTTACGTGTTTATGTTTATTCTCAAAATAATTAAGCACTTCAAAGGATTTAGTAAAATAAGTTTAGTGAATTGATATTTTGCAAGTGATGTAACAGTACTTTGTATCCAGAACCAGAGACAGTTTCAGGTGGGTTGACATAGAATGTAGACAAAGATTTATGTACTTGTATTTGTCTTTATGTATATGCGTGTGTGTGTGAATCTTTAGCTCTGTTTCTAAGTAAGGTAATATTTCACAATAACTGACATGTTTCATATATATATGTGTGTGTGTGTGTGTGTGTGTGTGTGTGTGTGTGTGAAGAATGTCAGTTATTAGGAAATATTACCTTCCTTAAAAACAGCTGAAGACTGGCAACATGAAGGGTGTCTGGCCATAGAAAATGCACATCAGCAAATTCTGTCCAACTCATGCCAGCATTGGCAAGTGGATGTCAAAACCAGGATGATGAGGATGAAGATGATGATGACAACGATGTTGATATATATATATATATATATATATATATATATATATGTATATGAATCAAAGCAGTTTGATTCAAATTCCTTGAAACTCAGAGTACTAAGTTATTTGAATCAATCTGTTTTGATCCAGAAATGTAACTCCCAGTAAATGTGTTGAGTACCCTTTCATTTGTCTACTTGCTTGTGTTTATATATATATATATATATATATATATATATATATATAGGTGCAGGTGTGGCTGTGTGGTATGAAGCTTGTATCCAAACCACATGGTTCCAGGTTCAGTCCACTGCATGGTACCTTGGATAAGTGACTTCTACTATAGCCTTGGGCCGACCAAAGCCTTATGAGTGGATTTGGTAGATGGAAACTGAAAGAAGTCCATCGTATATATATGTGTTTATGTGTGCATGTGTCTGTGTTTGTCCCCCACCATCACTTGACAGCCGATGTTGCTGTGTTTACATCCCCATAACTTAGTGCTCCAGCAAAAGAGACAGATAGAATAAGTACTAGGCATACAAAGAATATGTCTTGGGGTTGATTTCTTTGACTAAAAGTGGTGCTCCAGAATAGCTGCAATCAAATGACTGAAACAAGTATATAAATATTTGTATATATATATATATCTGTGCATGTATGTACATGTGTCTTAGAGTATGTTCTGTCTATTGATGCGAATATTTAACAATCTGATATATATATACATATATATATATATATATATATATATATACATATATATCTATATATAACTGTTATATTCTTCTTTCTATTTCTTTTTCGTCTTCTTCATTAAGTTATTGGTCTAAGGCTATGTTGGAGCACTGCTCTAAAGGATTTATTTGAAATGATCAAACCCATCGTTTATTGTAAAAGTAACTTATATTGAGTCCAGGAGTCACTTTTACCAAGGTCCCATAATACAGAAACATAAACAACCACACACTGATTGTGAAGTATTTACACAAAGATGCATGCACACACACTCATACACACAGATGTACACTTAAGGCGTTTGTACAGTTTCCATTAACTAAATTCTATCACAAGGCATTGGTTGGCCTTGCAATAAAACTGAACTAAAAGTCATGTGTTTGTAAAACAAATCTCTTAACTACACAGCCATGCCTGAGTCTCTATCAATAAATATATATTATTATATCTACTTCATCTCTGGAGCTGAATTAATCATAGTGTTGCATACTTTAATAATACAAATAGGTACAATAATAAAAAGCAACAATAAAGCAAAAATCAGAAACTATTATTAGTGGTGTCTTAACAGTGTTTTCTTTCATTGTTAAAGAATACATCAATAAATTTTTAACCAACACTGATGTAAACAATTCATTTGTATAGATGATATCATTGTTTTATATATACATATATACAAATTCATACGTGTGTGAGAAAGAGAGAGAGAGAGAGTGAGTGTGTTTGTGTGCATGTACATGTATGCGTGTATGTATGTCATTATTCAGTTTTATTTCAAGACTTCTTGCCAATAGAGACAGAGTCAGTTTCTAATCTACATCCAAGGCTCCTTCATTAGAATTTCCACATCAACAACAGGGTATTTTGTATGTATGTATGTATGTTTGTATGCAGATTTGAATGTTTTGTTTTATGTATGTTTTCTTATGCATATAGTTGCATATCTAGAAATGACCTTGTATATTTAAATAATAAACTTTTAGAAAGTTTTACAGATTTTTACAGTTCTAGTGATAGATTCGATCTGTAGTTTTAGAATCAACTTTCTCCTTTCTGGTTTTGTGAAATTTAATTTCCCAAGGTTGGTATTTATGCAATGTGCTATATGCCCCAGTGTCCCAATAATTACAGGTATAAACCTAAACTTGTAATCTGGATTGAGTAATTGCAAATTTCTCAATAGTTCAGTGTAGGTATTCTCTTTTCACTGATCTTCAGCTTTATGCTAACAGCCACTGGACAGCTGATTTCCACAATTGTGCACAGTTTCTCTTCTCTATCCCAAATCATTATATCAGGTCTCTTGTGTTTACATTTTATTGAGATTTCCACTGGAACATTCTACCAGTATTCCTTTCTATTATGAGTGGATATGGCTTCTACCATATTGTGGGTTCTTATTTCTTTGTCCTTGGGTTTATCCTTTCAATGGAACTTGTTATGCAGTATTCTGGTTACAGCATCATGTCTCATCGGTAGATAATAACCATGATGACGTTTTCAGACAACTCCTTATGATGTGGGTAATATCTTCGGTGTTAACTCCACAAAGTCTGCATCAGTTGTCACATTTTACTGCTTTTCCTCCATCTCTCTCCCTTTTCTGCATCAAGTATTTGGTTGATATTTCCTGTTCCTGACTTGCAAATGCATACCTTTCAAAGTGAGAGGTAGTAATCCAGTTGCTGGTCTATGATAGATTGCTTTGATGATCAATGTTACTATCATCTCAGAGCTTTCTACTAACATATCTATGCATGGCCTTCTATTCATATAAACTCAAACTTTCATCTGAGGATATGCTGGAGTAAAGTCATGTGACATCTCTGGGCATTCAGGGGAGGGGGGGAGGTTAGTGTAGTGAGACAAAGAAGATCGATTTTGTTGCTGTGCCATAGTTCAGTGGTACTGTGGAAGATTCCAGCCAATCAGAGCTGGAAGCATATGAATAAGATGGCAGTGATCTGTCTTCGCTGAAAGAACTCACTACAGCAGTGAAGCAGCAGTTTCAAACTAGTTGTGGATTTGATGGTATAGAAACATCACTTTCTTCAACACGTCACATTTTCTGTGTTCACCACCAACTGCGCACAACTGACTTGGTTAATATCAACTTCAACCCAGCTTCACATAACCCATCAATGTATATAGTAAGTCATGCAATTTTTCCTGTCTTGCATACACAAAAATTGTAATCATAGCCTTAAAATTGCAGCATAGTGATACAGATATAGTTTGCTTCTTGAAATTTGCATGACAAAAAGACAAAAGGAGCTGGAGGTTAATGTTACTGCTTTGGCAGGCTTCGATGTTTATTATAATATTTGGGTACTTGATAACATTACTTTCAAGTGTAGTCCTTGTAATCTAATGTTTTCAGTTGTATATTTTCGTGGTGAAGGTATATGTGCTGGGTAGTTGAAGATAAATAGAATATATACTAGGTTGGTTATGACAAAGCCTTGTATTTGTAGAGTTTAGATATGTAGGGTAAATATACCAAAACAGTTAAGAAATTTAACAAATGTTCTAGTTAACCCAATATCCCATCAGAGTAATTTGTGGTTTTGAAATTGTAGCCATGGCCAGTGCCGCCTAACTGGCTTTCATGCTGGTGGCACGTAAAATGTACTATCTGAACGTGGTCGATGCCAGTGCTCCTTGACTGGCTACCATGCTGGTGGCATGTAAAATGCACTGTCTGAATGTGGTCGATGCCAGTGTCCCCTGACTGGCTCCTGTGCTGGTGGATTTTAGAATGCACCATCTGAACGTGGTTGATGCCAGTAACCCCTGACTGGCTCCTGTGCCAGTGGCATGTAAAAAGCACTCACTACACTCTCAGAGTGGTTGGCATTAGGAAGGGCGTACAGCTGTAGAAACATTGCCAGATCAGAGTGAAGCCTGGTGCAGCCCACTGGCTTTCCAGACCTCAGGCAAACTGTCCAACCCATGCAAGTAAGGAAAGTGGATGTTAAACGATGATGATGAGGATGCTGCTGCTGATGATGATATGTATATATATATATATGTATATATACATTATTTACAGTTGACGGATATTTGACCTCATCTTGTTTGTTGTTAACACAATGTTTCAACTGATATACCCTCCAGCCTTCATCAGGTGTCTTGGGGAAATTTCGAACCTGGGTTCTCATTCCTAAGGTATTTTCCGATGTTGTTATTATTATTATTATTGTTATCATTATTATTATTATTATTACTATTATTATTATTCATGTCACTGCCCAGAATTGAACTCGGAATCTTGGGGTTAGTAGCCCGCGCTCTTAACCACTATGCCATATGCCCGTGGGCATATGGCATAGTGCAGAAATAATAAGCAAATACCCTTACAAGGTAGAAAAAGTTGTCAACAAACAACCATGACTGTTTGTTAGGGTATTTGCCCATTATTTCTGCTATTCTAATAGAAATACTGCATTCCAAAACATATCAACTTGTTGTTTGTATCGTACAATGTATATGTGTGTGTGCGTGCGCGTGCATGCATATGTATGTGTATGTATATATGTGTGTGTGTGCGCGCGCGCGTGTGTGTATGTAACTTATTCTATCAAATTTACTTAAACCCTTAACAGAATGTTTGTGGGCAGTTAAATAACATATGCATTAACAGATGGAATCTCAGTTCAAGGATTAAACCATACTTACTGTTCCCTGTTTTCTATCCAAGATATAGTGATGAAATCTGTACATGTGTCTATACACACTGCATTGCCAAAAATCTGTAGGTAGCCTCTACAAAACAGTGTAACACTAAAACAAAACACATCAATTTATGAACCAAATTAGCTGTGAAATAGTCATATCCAGTTTATTTAAACACTTAGTAGTAATTGTACCTGTGCATATTCCACACACAAAATCTAGTTTCCCTATTAACCTTCCTCTGATATTAATGCACCTCTAATGTGTCCATAGCTTACGGCAGGTACATCTTATGTAGTTTCTACCAACACCTTTTTCTACAGATCAAGCAGGGCTTTGCGATTTGTCTGCTTTCCTACTTACTAAGACTTTGGTTTTTGCTAGGTGAACTATAAGATCCTTTGATTCTAGTCCTTCCTTCCGTACCCAAAATTTCTTCTCGTGTTTTGGTAATGACTTGGCTATGAGAACAAGGTTATCCGCATAGAGAACTTCCCAAGAGCAGCCCTTCTTCAATTCCTCTGTTATTGCCTGGAGGACTATGATGAGCAAGAGGGGTCTGAGGATTGAGCCTTGGTGAACTCCTACTTGTACCCTGAATTCATTGCTATATTCGTTGCTAATCTTCACCTTACCGACAGCATCCCAGTACATAACTTGTATAGCTCTTACCAGTCACTCATCTATCCTTAGCTTCTGCCTTGACCACCAGATAAGAGAGTCGGGAACTCTGTCAAAGGCTTTCTTCATGTCAACAAAAGCTTTATTTTTTGGGGTTTATTTTTTGGCTAGATATTTCTCCAGGAATAGAGCATCAGTCATGCTCTGGCCTGGCACAAACCCAAACAGAATCTCATCTACACTAACTCACTCTCAAATTAATTGAGCTATAGCCTACTCACAAGTCTTTGGTTGGCCTGAGGCTATAGTAGACTACACCTGCTCAAGATGCCACGCAGGGGGACTGAACCCAGAACCATGTGGTTGAGAAGCAAGTTTCTTACCATACATCCATGCCTGTACAATAAGTTCCATTTGAGTTTTAGATCTCAGTCACTCTGGTTACTGCGAAGAATGAAAAAAACATTTCTTGTTTCCTACATGGACCCACCTGAGTCTGAATCAACAGATTTCTCTCTCACCTTATATATCTTTCTCCATTCAAGTTTGGTGTAATTGTAACAGACAAAACAGTCAGATATGCAGAAACAAGTTGAACAATAATGTAATGTTATTAGATATTAAAAGCCAAAATGCCAAGCAATGGGTAAGGTTGGGCATGTAGCTCTTTTTCTTTTTCAGTGTCTAATATCAAATTATATCTAAAATAAATGTCAATGCATTGTAAATTCAAATGTTAGTGTTTTTATTTTTTAAATCAACTGGGTTTGAAAGCATACCATGAAGACATTTAACAACTTGACAATACCATATATTAATGCCGCCAACTATATCTTATCTTCATATTAATTCTACAGTTCCTGGTTCTTTCTCACTGGAAACAGAGAAAATATTCAGGTATGCATATTTAGTCTCTGTACTGGATACATATCTACATTTTCTTTTTTATTATCTATTGTACATTTTCAGTACATAAACAGTGGACATATATCTTATAGTAATTGATATTTCTAGCATTGCTTGGGTAGCCTTTATTTTTTCGTCCTTCTGTAGTTCATCATCATCATCATCATTTAATGTTCATTGTCCATGTTGGCATGGGTTGGATGGTTTGACCAGAGCTGGCCTGCTGCAGAGCTGCACCAAGCTCCAGGCTGATTTGGCATGGTTTCTACGGTTGTATACCCTTCATAACATAAACATACCACACAATATACTGATGTTGAAAAACAGGCATGCAGTTTACCAGTCTGAGTAGTCCAATGATTACAACTAAATGCAATAAGAATAATCTGTTCTATTATATGCACAAGGCCTTGAATGTGGTGGTTAAGTCAATTATATATTGATTCCAGTATCCAGCTGGTACTTAATTTATCAACTCTCAAAGTTGACCCTGGCAGAATTTGAATCCAGAATGTAAAAACAGACAAAATGCTATTAAGTATTTTACCCAGCATGCTAAAACTGGGTAAAATATTATGCCATTTTGCAGCCTTACTAATAGTAATAATAATAGTGCCAGTAAACTGAAACTGGCTGAGTGGGTAATTTGACAAGCTGAATGGTCAGTGGCTCAAATTTAGTGACAAGCTGAAATGGTCAGTGGCTCAAATTTAGTGACAGGCATTGTGGCTGCATGAACAGTGTACTTAACTATGACCAGGAAACACAATGAAAGGAATGGTGAGAATACTTTGAATTGCTAAATGTTTTATAAAATTCTTGCAAAATTGTATCGCTATTTGGCCTCCCTTCTCTTGATGGACTCCACGAAGTGAAAGTTTTCACTGTCCTCTTAAGTCAAATGAAATCTATGCAACAATTTAAAAGAGAAAATTGTATAAGCTTGTGTTATTGATGTTGTTTAACCCAATGAAGTTATGATAGTGAAAAGCTGTGATCAAAGGCCTTCCTGCAATGATCTTGTTCTCTTTTTATTTTTGTATACATACAGAACTAGAATGTCCAATATACCTTGTTCTTAAAAGGTAGGTCTATGATTTGACAGAGATTTAGCTACTATCTCTAGCAGGTTGAATGAACGTGTGCTTTTTGCCTCAAATCAGTCTTAAACATAGAGACATATAATCATAGGAGTCCCAGTCATGAGGGTCCTGCCTTTTTATCCAAACATTGTATATCTAGAGCTGTATTATCCAATGTGTCCTTTATTTAGATAGGATATGATTTGAAAAGGATTTGGTTTCTGTCTGCCCTAATTGATCATGCAGTCGCATAATCGCGGCATCAGGTAATTCATAGGCCATTCAAATGTATAAACTTTATTACACCCTATTTCAATACCTACACCAAAGTTGCCAGTTTCAATTAATGGTTGCAGAAAGCATCTTACCATAAAACCACCTGCTTCAACAATTTTATGGAAATTCTCAGATTTTCAGACTGAAATAGGAGTAAAAAGAAAACCATATCAACTTTCAAACTAAACCTGTTTGTCTGAATATGATTGTATTTCCTTTAGACCAGAGGAAATGGATTAATAAATACAGTAAAACCATCTTTTGTCAAGCTTATTTTGTTTCTTAATGGTTTTTATTGATGCTGCCATTTTATTTTGGTGGTGGTAATGGGCACTATTGTGCATGTAAGTGGGGCTTTTTGTGTGCCACAACATCATTTTTTCTGTTATCCTCATTATATTAGTAGATCAATATTTTTTCTTTTCCTACATTGTAAAGGAGCACAAAGTTGTTACACTTATAATAAAAACAGAATCAAACCCGTGTATGAGTGGTAGCCAAGGGCAAAACATATTGCATTTATTTCAGCAGATGTAAAGCTTCAATTCTGTCAGTAGCTAAAAACTGTAACATAATTTGAAATCAATCTACTACAATAATACTGCTTATTGAGAGTAAAATAGAAAAACTAAAATCAGTATCATTGATGAAAATATCCAAAGCTGAGCCTTAATAAGACAAAATGTCACTGAAATAGTATTAAGTACACAATTCTATAAGGTATTTTTTATTTTTGCTTTACAGTTGTTATTCAACCCTGATTGAGCCAATTCATGATAAAAGGCATTCTAGCCAAAGCCATTTTATCTTTTGTATATCAGGGACTACATTATCTAACATGTCTTACTTTTTTAAGTAGGTACAGTTTGGAGGAATTTAGCTGCCATTTGTAAGAGTTCTGGTGAAGCTCCCCCATTATCTCTAAATTTTCTAATGTGCAACTCCAAATAGTGCTATATGTTTTCGTTTGGTTTGTAAACGGTGGCTTTACTAACAATGAATGTGTCTGAGCTGTTTGTTCTTCACTAGTCTGGAAGATTATTGCTACACATGAAAACAGGTGGGGATTGGCATCAAGCTATAGAAAATCTGCCCTAACATTCTCCTTTGACCCATGCAAGCATGAAAAAGTAAATGCTTAAATGATGATTATAGAATGTGCATACACACACATATATTATATATATATATATATATATATATATATATATTTGTTTTGCAAGATTTTTATTGGCTAAACTGGCAATATGACCATCCGCAAATAC